>NW_027513927.1:70921-116887 GCF_048772815.1 Callospermophilus lateralis
AACAAAAAATAAAAATAGAATGTAGAACTACTTTACTGTTTCAAGTTTCAAGAAGCTAGCACAAACCGTGTTTGATTTAGAGTTCGAACTACATTTGTCAATATAGGAGAAAAGAGAGTGAAACCTAAAAATTCAAACTGTTACTCCAAAAGAATGCTTCAATCTAGGAGAACTAAACTTTGGCATCCAAGTGGGATTGGTGTACTGATCATGACTTGAAAGTATCATGAAGATTGGATGAAAAAATATATGTTGAGATTTCAGGAGACTCTAGTGTGTTGGAAGTTTGGCAACCCCTTTCAGTATAAGTGTTATTCCCCAGTCCCAGCTTTAGGATACAAGAGGAAACAAACCTTAGAGATAGAACGTAGAACTACTTTATTGTGTCAAGTTTCAAGAAGCTAGCACAAACCGTGTTTGATTTAGAGTTCTAACTGCATCTGTCAATATAGGAGAAAACAGAGTGAAACCTATAATTTCTAACTGTTCCTGCAAACGAATGCTACAACCTAGAAGAACAAAACTTGGGCATCCACGTTTGATTGGTGTACTGATCAATACTTGAAAGAATCATGAAGATTGAATGAAAAAATATATGTTGA
This sequence comes from Callospermophilus lateralis, assembly GCF_048772815.1. Lineage (NCBI taxonomy): Eukaryota > Metazoa > Chordata > Mammalia > Rodentia > Sciuridae > Callospermophilus > Callospermophilus lateralis. Next base: position 71,524 of record NW_027513927.1, read on the forward strand.
GATTTCAGGAGACCGTAGTTTTTTGGAAGCTTAACAACGCCTTTCATTGAAAGTGTTATTCGCCGGTCTCTGCTTAAGGCTACATCAAGAGGAAACAAACCTTAGAGATAGAACGTAGAACTACTTTATTGTGTCAAGTTTCAAGAAGCTAGCACAAACCATGTTTGATTTAGAGTTCGAACTGCATCTGTCAATATAGGAGAAAACAGAGTGAAAACTAAATATTCAAACTGTTACTGCAAACGAATGCTTGAACCTAGGAGAACGAAACTTGAACATCCACGTTTTATTGATGTACTGCTGATTACATGAAATTATCATGAAGGTCGGAAAAAAAAATATGTTGAGATTTCAGGAGACTGTAGTATTTTGGCAGCCTAACAACGCCTTTTATTGAATGTGTCTTTCGTCAGTCTCTGCTTAGGTCTACATCCAGAGGAAACAAAAAATAAAAATAGAATGTAGAACTGCTTTACTGTTTCAAGTTTCAAGAAGCTAGCACAAACCGTGTTTGATTTAGAGTTCGAACTACATTTGTCAATATAGGAGAAAACAGAGTGAAACCTAAAAATTCAAACTGTTACTCCAAAAGAATGCTTCAATCTAGGAGAACTAAACTTTGGCATCCAAGTGGGATTGGTGTACTGATCATGACTTGAAAGTATCATGAAGATTGGATGAAAAAATATATGTTGAGATTTCAGGAGACTCTAGTGTGTTGGAAGTTTGGCAACCCCTTTCAGTATAAGTGTTATTCGCCAGTCCCAGCTTTAGGATACAAGAGGAAACAAACCTTAGAGATAGAATGTAGAACTACTTTATTGTGTCAAGTTTCAAGAAGCTAGCACAAACCGTGTTTGATTTAGAGTTCTAACTGCATCTGTCAATATAGGAGAAAACAGAGTGAAACCTATAATTTCTAACTGTTCCTGCAAACGAATGCTACAACCTAGAAGAACAAAACTTGGGCATCCACGTTTGATTGGTGTACTGATCAATACTTGAAAGAATCATGAAGATTGGATGAAAAAATATATGTTGAGATTTCAGGAGACGGTAGTTTTTTGGAAGCTTAACAACGCCTTTCATTGAAAGTGTTATTCGCCAGTCTCTGCTTAAGGCTACATCAAGAGGAAACAAACCTTAGAGATAGAACGTAGAACTACTTTATTGTGTCAAGTTTCAAGAAGCTAGCACAAACCATGTTTGATTTAGAGTTCGAACTGCATCTGTCAATATAGGAGAAAACAGAGTGAAAACTAAATATTCAAACTGTTACTGCAAACGAATGCTTGAACCTAGGAGAACGAAACTTGAACATCCACGTTTTATTGATGTACTGCTGATTACATGAAATTATCATGAAGGTCGGAAAAAAAAATATGTTGAGATTTCAGGAGACTGTAGTATTTTGGCAGCCTAACAACGCCTTTCATTGAATGTGTCTTTCGTCAGTCTCTGCTTAGGTCTACATCCAGAGGAAACAAAAAATAAAAATAGAATGTAGAACTACTTTACTGTTTCAAGTTTCAAGAAGCTAGCACAAACCATGTTTGATTTAGAGTTCGAACTACATTTGTCAATATAGGAGAAAACAGAATGAAACCTAAAAATTCAAACTGTTACTCCAAAAGAATGCTTCAATCTAGGAGAACTAAACTTTGGCATCCAAGTGGGATTGGTGTACTGATCATTACTTGAAAGTATCATGAAGATTGGATGAAAAAATATATGTTGAGATTTCAGGAGACTCTAGTGTGTTGGAAGTTTGGCAACCCCTTTCAGTATAAGTGTTATTCGCCAGTCCCAGCTTTATAATACAAGAGGAAACAAACCTTAGAGATAGAACGTAGAACTACTTTACTGTGTCAAGTTTCAGGAAGCTAGCACAAACCGTGTTTGTTTTAGAGTTCTAACTGCATCTGTCAATATAGGAGAAAACAGAGTGAAACCTATAATTTCTAACTGTTCCTGCAAACGAATGCTACAACCTAGAAGAACAAAACTTGGGCATCCACGTTTGATTGGTGTACTGATCAATACTTGAAAGAATCATGAAGATTGGATGAAAAAATATATGTTGAGATTTCAAGAGACGGTAGTTTTTTGGAAGCTTAACAACGCCTTTCATTGGAAGTGTTATTCCACAGTCTCTGCTTAAGGCTACATCAAGAGGAAACAAATCTTAGAGAGAGAACGTAGAACTACTTTATTGTGTCATGTTTCAAGAAACTAGCACAAACCATGTTTGATTTAGAGTTCAAACTGCATCTGTCAATATAGGAGAAAACAGAGTTAAAACTAAAAATTCAAACTGTTACTGCAAACGAATGTTTCTACCTAGGAGATCGGAACTTGAACATCCACGTTTTATTGGTGTACTGCTCATTACTTGAAATTATCATGAAGGTCGGAAAAAAAAATATGTTGAGATTTCAGGAGACTGTAGTATTTTGGCAGCCTAACCATGCCTTTCATTGAATGTGTCTTTCGTCAGTCTCTGCTTAGGTCTACATCCAGAGGAAACAAAAAATAAAAATAGAATGTAGAACTACTTTACTGTTTCAAGTTTCAAGAAGCTAGCACAAACCGTGTTTGATTTAGAGTTCGAACTACATTTGTCAATATAGGAGAAAAGAGAGTGAAACCTAAAAATTCAAACTGTTACTCCAAAAGAATGCTTCAATCTAGGAGAACTAAACTTTGGCATCCAAGTGGGATTGGTGTACTGATCATGACTTGAAAGTATCATGAAGATTGGATGAAAAAATATATGTTGAGATTTCAGGAGACTCTAGTGTGTTGGAAGTTTGGCAACCCCTTTCAGTATAAGTGTTATTCCCCAGTCCCAGCTTTAGGATACAAGAGGAAACAAACCTTAGAGATAGAACGTAGAACTACTTTATTGTGTCAAGTTTCAAGAAGCTAGCACAAACCGTGTTTGATTTAGAGTTCTAACTGCATCTGTCAATATAGGAGAAAACAGAGTGAAACCTATAATTTCTAACTGTTCCTGCAAACGAAAACTACAACCTAGAAGAACAAAACTTGGGCATCCACGTTTGATTGGTGTACTGATCAATACTTGAAAGAATCATGAAGATTGAATGAAAAAATATATGTTGAGATTTCAGGAGACCGTTGTTTTTTGGAAGCTTAACAACGCCTTTCATTGAAAGTGTTATTCGCCGGTCTCTGCTTAAGGCTACATCAAGAGGAAACAAACCTTAGAGATAGAACGTAGAACTACTTTATTGTGTCAAGTTTCAAGAAGCTAGCACAAACCATGTTTGATTTAGAGTTCGAACTGCATCTGTCAATATAGGAGAAAACAGAGTGAAAACTAAATATTCAAACTGTTACTGCAAACGAATGCTTGAACCTAGGAGAACGAAACTTGAACATCCACGTTTTATTGATGTACTGCTGATTACATGAAATTATCATGAAGGTCGGAAAAAAAATATGTTGAGATTTCAGGAGACTGTAGTATTTTGGCAGCCTAACAACGCCTTTCATTGAATGTGTCTTTCGTCAGTCTCTGCTTAGGTCTACATCCAGAGGAAACAAAAAATAAAAATAGAATGTAGAACTGCTTTACTGTTTCAAGTTTCAAGAAGCTAGCACAAACCGTGATTGATTTAGAGTTCGAACTACATTTGTCAATATAGGAGAAAACAGAGTGAAACCTAAAAATTCAAACTGTTACTCCAAAAGAATGCTTCAATCTAGGAGAACTAAACTTTGGCATCCAAGTGGGATTGGTGTACTGATCATGACTTGAAAGTATCATGAAGATTGGATGAAAAAATATATGTTGAGATTTCAGGAGACTCTAGTGTGTTGGAAGTTTGGCAACCCCTTTCAGTATAAGTGTTATTCGCCAGTCCCAGCTTTAGGATACAAGAGGAAACAAACCTTAGAGATAGAATGTAGAACTACTTTATTGTGTCAAGTTTCAAGAAGCTAGCACAAACCGTGTTTGATTTAGAGTTCTAACTGCATCTGTCAATATAGGAGAAAACAGAGTGAAACCTATAATTTCTAACTGTTCCTGCAAACGAAAGCTACAACCTAGAAGAACAAAACTTGGGCATCCACGTTTGATTGGTGTACTGATCAATACTTGAAAGAATCATGAAGATTGAATGAAAAAATATATGTTGAGATTTCAGGAGACCGTTGTTTTTTGGAAGCTTAACAACGCCTTTCATTGAAAGTGTTATTCGCCGGTCTCTGCTTAAGGCTACATCAAGAGGAAACAAACCTTAGAGATAGAACGTAGAACTACTTTATTGTGTCAAGTTTCAAGAAGCTAGCACAAACCATGTTTGATTTAGAGTTCGAACTGCATCTGTCAATATAGGAGAAAACAGAGTGAAAACTAAATATTCAAACTGTTACTGCAAACGAATGCTTGAACCTAGGAGAACGAAACTTGAACATCCACGTTTTATTGATGTACTGCTGATTACATGAAATTATCATGAAGGTCGGAAAAAAAATATGTTGAGATTTCAGGAGACTGTAGTATTTTGGCAGCCTAACAACGCCTTTCATTGAATGTGTCTTTCGTCAGTCTCTGCTTAGGTCTACATCCAGAGGAAACAAAAAATAAAAATAGAATGTAGAACTGCTTTACTGTTTCAAGTTTCAAGAAGCTAGCACAAACCGTGATTGATTTAGAGTTCGAACTACATTTGTCAATATAGGAGAAAACAGAGTGAAACCTAAAAATTCAAACTGTTACTCCAAAAGAATGCTTCAATCTAGGAGAACTAAACTTTGGCATCCAAGTGGGATTGGTGTACTGATCATGACTTGAAAGTATCATGAAGATTGGATGAAAAAATATATGTTGAGATTTCAGGAGACTCTAGTGTGTTGGAAGTTTGGCAACCCCTTTCAGTATAAGTGTTATTCGCCAGTCCCAGCTTTAGGATACAAGAGGAAACAAACCTTAGAGATAGAATGTAGAACTACTTTATTGTGTCAAGTTTCAAGAAGCTAGCACAAACCGTGTTTGATTTAGAGTTCTAACTGCATCTGTCAATATAGGAGAAAACAGAGTGAAACCTATAATTTCTAACTGTTCCTGCAAACGAATGCTACAACCTAGAAGAACAAAACTTGGGCATCCACGTTTGATTGGTGTACTGATCAATACTTGAAAGAATCATGAAGATTGGATGAAAAAATATATGTTGAGATTTCAGGAGACGGTAGTTTTTTGGAAGCTTAACAACGCCTTTCATTGAAAGTGTTATTCGCCAGTCTCTGCTTAAGGCTACATCAAGAGGAAACAAACCTTAGAGATAGAACGTAGAACTACTATATTGTGTCAAGTTTCAAGAAGCTAGCACAAACCATGTTTGATTTAGAGTTCGAATTGCATCTGTCAATATAGGAGAAAACAGAGTGAAAACTAAATATTCAAACTGTTACTGCAAACGAATGCTTGAACCTAGGAGAACGAAACTTGAACATCCACATTTTATTGATGTACTGCTGATTACATGAAATTATCATGAAGGTCGGAAAAAAAAATATGTTGAGATTTCAGGAGACTGTAGTATTTTGGCAGCCTAACAACGCCTTTCATTGAATGTGTCTTTCGTCAGTCTCTGCTTAGGTCTACATCCAGAGGAAACAAAAAATAAAAATAGAATGTAGAACTGCTTTACTGTTTCAAGTTTCAAGAAGCTAGCACAAACCGTGTTTGATTTAGAGTTCGAACTACATTTGTCAATATAGGAGAAAACAGAGTGAAACCTAAAAATTCAAACTGTTACTCCAAAAGAATGCTTCAATCTAAGAGAACTAAACTTTGGCATCCAAGTGGGATTGGTGTACTGATCATGACTTGAAAGTATCATGAAGATTGGATGAAAAAATATATGTTGAGATTTCAGGAGACTCTAGTGTGTTGGAAGTTTGGCAACCCCTTTCAGTATAAGTGTTATTCGCCAGTCCCAGCTTTAGGATACAAGAGGAAACAGACCTTAGAGATAGAACGTAGAACTACTTTATTGTGTCAAGTTTCAAGAAGCTAGCACAAACCGTGATTCATTTAGAGTTCTAACTGCATCTGTCAATATAGGAGAAAACAGAGTGAAACCTATAATTTCTAACTGTTCCTGCAAACGAATGCTACAACCTAGAAGAACAAAATTTGGGCATCCACGTTTGATTGGTGTACTGATCAATACTTGAAAGAATCATGAAGATTGGATGAAAAAATATATGTTGAGATTTCAGGAGACGGTAGTTTTTTGGAAGCTTAACAACGCCTTTCATTGAAAGTGTTATTCGCCAGTCTCTGCTTAAGGCTACATCAAGAGGAAACAAACCTTAGAGATAGAACGTAGAACTACTTTATTGTGTCAAGTTTCAAGAAGCTAGCACGAACCATGTTTGATTTAGAGTTCGAACTGCATCTGTCAATATAGGAGAAAACAGAGTGAAAACTAAAAATTCAAACTGTTACTGCAAACGAATGCTTCAACCTAGGAGAACGAAACTTGAACATCCACGTTTTATTGATGTACTGCAGATTACATGAAATCATCATGAAGGTCGGAAAAAAAAATATGTTGAGATTTCAGGAGACTGTAGTATTTTGGCAGCCTAACAACGCCTTTCATTGAATGTGTCTTTCGTCAGTCTCTGCTTAGGTCTAAATCCAGAGGAAACACAAAATAAAAATAGAATGTAGAACTACTTTACTGTTTCAAGTTTCAAGAAGCTAACACAAACCGTGTTTGATTTGGAGTTCGAACTACATTTGTCAATATAGGAGAAAACAGAGTGAAACCTAAAAATTCAAACTGTTACTCCAAAAGAATGCTTCAATCTAGGAAACTAAACTTTGGCATCCAAGTGGGATTGGTGTACTGATCATGACTTGAAAGTATCATGAAGATTGGATGAAAAAATATATGTTGAGATTTCAGGAGACTCTAGTGTGTTGGAAGTTTGGCAACCCCTTTCAGTATAAGTGTTATTCGCCAGTCGCAGCTTTAGGATACAAGAGGAAACAAACCTTAGAGATAGAACGTAGAACTACTTTACTGTGTCAAGGTTCAAGAAGCTAGCACAAACCGTGTTTGATTTAGAGTTCTAACTGCATCTGTCAATATAGGATAAAACAGAGTGAAACCTATAATTTCTAACTGTTCCTGCAAACGAATGCTACAACCTAGAAGAACAAAACTTGGGCATCCACGTTTGATTGGTGTACTGATCAATACTTGAAAGAATCATGAAGATTGGATGAAAAGATATATGTTGAGATTTCAGGAGACGGTAGTTTTTTGGAAGCTTAACAACGACTTTCATTGAAAGTGTTATTCGCCAGTCTCTGCTTAAGGCTACATCAAGAGGAAACAAACCTTAGAGATAGAACATAGAACTACTTTATTGTGTCAAGTTTCATGAAGCTAGCAAAAACCATTTGATTTAGAGTTCGAACTGCATCTGTCAATATAGGAGAAAACAGAGTGAAAAATAAAATTCAAACTGTTACTGCAAACGAATGCTTCAACTTATTAGAACGAAACTTGAACATCCACGTTTTATTGGTGTACTGCTCATTACTTGAAATCATCATGAAGGTCGGAAAAAAAATTATGTTGAGATTTCAGGAGACTGTAGCATTTTGACAGCCTAACAACGCCTTTCATTGAATGTGTCTTTCGTCAGTCTCTGCTTAGGTCTACATCCAGAGGAAACAAAAAATAAAAATAGAATGTAGAACTTCTTTACTGTTTCAAGTTTCAAGAAGCTAGCACAAACCGTGTTTGATTTAGAGTTCGAACTACATTTGTCAATATAGGAGAAAACAGAGTGAAACCTAAAAATTCAAACTGTTACTCCAAAAGAATGCTTCAATCTAGGAGAACTAAACTTTGGCATCCAAGTGGGATTGGTGTACTGATCATTACTTGAAAGTATCATGAAGATTGGATGAAAAAATATATGTTGAGATTTCAGGAGACTCTAGTGTGTTGGAAGTTTGTCAACCCCTTTCAGTATAAGTGTTATTCGCCAGTCCCAACTTTAGGATACATGAGGAAACAAACCTTAGAGATAGAACGTAGAACTACTTTATTGTGTCAAGTTTCAAGAAGCTAGCACAAACCGTGTTTGATTTAGAGTTCTAACTGCATCTGTCAATATAGGAGAAAACAGAGTGAAACCTATAATTTCTAACTGTTCCTGCAAACGAATGCTACAACCTAGAAGAACAAAACTTGGGCATCCACGTTTGATTGGTGTACTGATCAATACTTGAAAGAATCATGAAAATTGGATGAAAAAATATACGTTGAGGTTTCAGGAGACGGTAGTTTTTTGGAAGCTTAACAACGCCTCTCATTGAAAGTGTTATTCGCCAGTCTCTGCTTAAGGCTACATCAAGAGGAAACAAACCTTAGAGATAGAACGTAGAACTACTTTATTTTGTCAAGTTTCAAGAAGCTAGCACAAACCATGTTTGATTTAGAGTTCGAACTGCATCTGTCAATATAGGAGAAAACAGAGTGAAAACTAAAAATTCAAACTGTTACTGCAAACGAATGCTTCAACCTAGGAGAACGAAACTTGAACATCCACGTTTTATTGGTGTACTGCTCATTACTTGAAATTATCATGAAGGTCGGAAAAAAAATATGTTGAGATTTCAGGAGACTGTAGTATTTTGGCAGCCTAACAACGCCTTTCATTGAATGTGTCTTTCGTCAGTCTCTGCTTAGGTCTACATCCAGAGGAAACAAAAAATAAAAATAGAATGTAGAACTACTTTACTGTTTCAAGTTTCAAGAAGCTAGCACAAACCGTGTTTGATTTAGAGTTCGAACTACATTTGTCAGTATAAGAGAAAATAGAGTGAAACCCAAAAATTCAAACTGTTACTCCAAAAGAATGCTTCAATCTAGGAGAACTAAACTTTGGCATCCAAGTGGGATTGGTGTACTGATCATTACTTGAAAGTATCATGTAGATTGGATGATAAAATATATGTTGAGATTTCAGGAGACTCTAGTGTGTTGGAAGTTTGGCAACCCCTTTCAGTATAAGTGTTATTCGCCAGTCCCAGCTGTAGGACACAAGAGGAAACAAACCTTAGAGATAGAACGTAGAACTACTTTATTGTGTCAAGTTTCAAGAAGCTAGCACAAACTATGTTTGATTTAGAGTTCGAACTGCATCTGTCAATATAGGAGAAAACAGAGTGAAAACTCAAAATTCAAACTGTTACTGCAAACGAATGCTTCAACCTAGGAGAACAAAACTTGAACATCCACGTTTTATTGGTGTACTGCTCATTACTTGAAATTATCATGAAGGTCGAAAAAAAAATATGATGAGATTTCAGGAGACTGTAATATTTTGGCAGCCTAACAACGCCTTTCATTGAATGTGTCTTTCGTCAGTCTCTGATTATGTCTACATCCAGAGGAAACAACAAATAAAAATAGAATGTAGAACTACTTTACTGTTTCAAGTTTCAAGAAGCTAGCACAAACCGTGTTTGATTTAGAGTTCGAACTACATTTGTCAATATAGGAGAAAACAGAGTGAAACCTAAAAATTCAAACTGTTACTCCAAAAGAATGCTTCAATCTAGGAGAACTAAACTTTGGCATCCAAGTGGGATTGGTGTACTGATCATTACTTGAAAGTATCATGAAGATTGGATGAAAAAATATATGTTGAGATTTCAGGAGACTCTAGTGTGTTGGAAGTTTGGCAACCCCTTTCAGTATAAGTGTTATTCGCCAGTCCCAGCTGTAGGACACAAGAGGAAACAAACCTTAGAGATAGAACGTAGAACTACTTTATTGTGTCAAGTATCAAGAAGCTAGCACAAACCGTGTTTGATTTAGAGTTCTAACTGCATCTGTCAATATAGGAGAAAACAGAGTGAAACCTATAATTTCTAACTGTTCCTGCAAACGAATGCTACAACCTAGAAGAACAAAACTTGGGCATCCTCGTTTGATTGGTGAACTGATCAATACTTGAAAGAATCATGAAGATTGGATGAAAAAATGTATGTTGAGATTTCAGGAGACGGTAGTTTTTTGGAAGCTTAACAACGCCTTTCATTGAAAGTGTTATTCGCCAGTCTCTGATTAAGGCTACATCAAGAGGAAACAAACCTTAGAGATAGAACGTAGAACTACTTTATTGTGTCAAGTTTCAAGAAGCTAGCGCAAACCATGTTTGATTTAGAGTTCGAACTGCATCTGTCAATATACGAGAAAACAGAGTGAAAACTAAAAATTCAAACTGTTACTGCAAACGAATGCTTCAACCTAGGAGAACGAAACTTGAACATCCACATTTTATTGGTGTACTGCTGATTACATGAAATTATCATGAAGGTAGGAAAAAATAATATGTTGAGATTTCAGGAGACTGTAGTATTTTGGCAGCCTAACAACGCCTTTCATTGAATGTGTCTTTCGTCAGTCTCTGCTTATGTCTACATCCAGAGGAAACAAAAAATAAAAATAGAATGTAGAACTACTTTACTGTTTCAAGTTTCAAGAAGCTAGCACAAACCGTGTTTGATTTAGAGTTCGAACTACATTTGTCAATATAGGAGAAAACAGAGTGAAACCTAAAAATTCAAACTGTTACTCCAAAAGAATGCTTCAATCTAGGAGAACTAAACTTTGGCATCCAAGTGGGATTGGTGTACTGATCATTACTTGAAAGTATCATGAAGATTGGATGAAAAAATATATGTTGAGATTTCAGGAGACTCTAGTGTGTTGGAAGTTTGGCATCCCCTATCAGTATAAGTGTTATTCGCCAGTCCCAGCTTTAGGATACAAGAGGAAACAATCCTTAGAGATAGAAGGTAGAACTACTTTATTGTGTCAAGTTTCAAGAAGCTAGCACAAACCGTGTTTGATTTAGAGTTCTAACTGCATCTGTCAATATAGGAGAAAACAGAGTGAAACCTATAATTTCTAACTGTTCCTGCAAACGAATGCTACAACCTCGAAGAACAAAACTTGGGCATCCACATTTGATTGGTGTACTGATCAATACTTGAAAGAATCATGAAGATTGGATGAAAAAATGTATGTAGAGATTTCAGGAGACGGTAGTTTTTTGGAAGCTTAACAACGCCTTTCATTGAAAGTGTTATTCTCCAGTCTCTGATTAAGGCTACATCAAGAGGAAACAAACCTTAGAGATAGAACGTAGAACTATTTTATTGTGTCAAGTTTCAAGAAGCTAGCACAAACCATGTTTGATTTAGAGTTCGAACTGCATCTGTCAATATAGGTGAAAACAGAGTGAAAACTAAAAATTCAAACTGTTACTGCAAACGAATGCTTCAAGCTAGGAGAACGAAACTTGAACATCCACGTTTTATTGGTGTACTGCTGATTACATGAAATTATCATGAAGGTCGGAAAAAAAAATATGTTGAGATTTCCCGAGACTGTAGTATTTTGGCAGCCTAACAACGCCTTTCATTGAATGTGTCTTTCGTCAGTCTCTGCTTAGGTCTACATTCAGAAAAACAAAAAATAAAATAGAATGTAGAACTACTTTACTGTTTCAAGTTTCAAGAAGCTAGCACAAACCGTGTTTGATTTAGAGTTCGAACTACATTTGTCAATATAGGAGAAAACAGAGTGAAACCTAAAAATTCAAACTGTTACTCCAAAAGAATGCTTCAATCTAGGAGAACTAAACTTTGGCATCAAAGTGGGATTGGTGAACTGATCATTACTTGAAAGTATCATGAAGATTGGATGAAAAAATGTATGTTGAGATTTCAGGAGACTCTAGAGTATTGGAAGTTTGGCAACCCCTTTCAGTATAAGTGTTATTCGCCAGTCCCAGATTTAGGATACAAGAGGAAACAAACCTTAGAGATAGAACGTAGAACTACTTTATTGTGTCAAGTTTCAAGAGGCTAGCACAAACCGTGTTTGATTTAGAGTTCTAACTGCATCAGTCAATATAGCAGAAAACAGAGTGAAACCTATAATTTCTAACTGTTCCTGCAAACAAATGCTACAACCTAGAAGAACAAAACTTGGGCATCCACGTTTGATTGGTGTACTGATCAATACTTGAAAGAATCATGAAGATTGAATGAAAAAGTATATGTTGAGATTTCAGGAGACGGTAGTTTTTTGGAAGCTTAACAACGCCTTTCATTGAAAGTGTTATTCGCCAGTCTCTGCTTAAGGCTACATCAAGAGGAAACAAACCTTAGATATAGAACGTAGAACTACTTTATTGTGTCAAGTTTCAAGAAGCTAGCGCAAACCATGGTTGATTTAGAGTTTGAACTGCATCTGTCAATATACGAGAAAACAGAGTGAAAACTAAAAATTCAAACTGTTACTGCAAACGAATGCTTCAACCTAAGAGAACGAAACTTGAACATCCACGTTTTATTGGTGTACTGCTCATTACTTGATATTATCATGAAGGTCGGAAAAAAAATATGTTGAGATTTCAGGAGACTGTAGTATTTTGGCAGCCTAACAACGCCTTTTATTGAATGTGTCTTTCGTCAGTCTCTGCTTAGGTCTACATCCAGAGGAAACAAAAATAAAAATAGAATGTAGAACGACTTTACTGTTTCAAGTTTCTAGAAGCTAGCACAAACCGTGTTTGATTTAGAGTTCGAACTACATTTGTCAATATAGGAGAAAACAGAGTGAAACCTAAAAATTCAAACTGTTACTCCAAAAGAATGCTAAAATCAAGGACTACTAAACTTTGGCATCCAAGTGGGATTGGTGTACTGATCATTACTTGAAAGTATCATGAAGATTGGATGAAAAAATATATGTTGAGATTTCAGGATACTCTAGTGTGTTGGAAGTTTGGCAACCCCTTTCAGTATAAGTGTTATTCGCCAGTCCCAGCTTTAGGATACAAGAGGAAACAAACCTTAGAGATAGAACGTTGAACTACTTTATTGTGGCAAGTTTCAAGAAGCTAGCACAAACCGTGTTTGATTTAGAGTTCTAACTGCATCTGTCAATATAGGAGAAAACAGAGTGAAACCTATAATTTCTAACTGTTCCTGCAAACGAATGCTACAACCTAGAAGAACAAAACTTGGGCATCCACGTTTGATTGGTGTACTGATCAATACTTGAAAGAATCATGAAGATTGGATGAAAAAATGTATGTTGAGATTTCAGGAGACGGTAGTTTTTTGGAAGCTTAACAACGCCTTTCATTGAAAGTGTTATTCGCCAGTTTCTGCTTAAGGCTACATCAAGAGGAAACAAACCTTAGAGATAGATCGTAGAACTGCATTACTGTGTCAAGTTTGAAGAAGCTAGCACAAACCATGTTTGATTTAGAGTTCGAACTGCATCTGTCAATATAGGAGAAAACATAGTGAAAACTAAAAATTCAAACTGTTACTGCAAACGAATGCTTCAACCTAGGAGAACGGAACTTGAACATCCAAGTTTTATTGGTGTACTGCTCATTACTTGAAGTTATCATGAAGGTCGGAAAAAAAAATATGATGAGATTTCAGGAGACTGTAGTATTTTGGCAGCCTAACAACGCCTTTCATTGAATGTGTCTTTCGTCAGTCTCTGCTTAGGTCTACATCCAGAGGAAACAAAAAATAAAAATAGAATGTAGAACTACTTTACTGTTTCAAGTTTCAAGAAGCTAGCACAAACCGTGTTTGATTTAGAGTTCGAACTCCATTGTCAATATAGGAGAAAACAGAGTGAAACCTAAAAATTCAAACTGTTACTCCAAAAGAATGCTTCAATCTAGGAGAACTAAACTTTGGCATCCAAGTGGGATTGGTGTACTGATCATTACTTGAAAGTATCATGAAGATTGGATTAAAAAGTATATGTTGAGATTTCAGGAGACTCTAGTGTGTTAGAAGTTTGGCAACCCCTTTCAGTATAAGTGTTATTCGCCAGTCCCAGCTTAGGATACAAGAGGAAACAAACCTTTGAGATAGAACGTAGAACTACTTTATTGTGTCAAGTTTCAAGAAGCTAGCACAAACCGTGTTTGATTTAGAGTTCGAACTACATTTGTCAATATAGGAGAAAACAGAGTGAAACCTAAAAATTCAAACTGTTACTCCAAAAGAATGCTTCAATCTAGGAGAACTAAACTTTGGCATCCAAGTGGGATTGGTGTACTGATCATTACTTGAAAGTATGATGAAGATTGGATTAAAAAGTATATGTTGAGATTTCAGGAGACTCTAGTGTGTTAGAAGTTTGGCAACCCTTTTCAGTATAAGTGTTATTCGCCAGTCCCAGCTTTAGGATACAAGAGGAAACAAACCTTAGAGATAGAACGTAGAACTACTTTATTGTGTCAAGTTTCAAGAAGCTAGCACAAACCGTGTTTGATTTAGAGTTCGAACTACATTTGTCAATATAGGAGAAAACAGAGTGAAACCTAAAAATTCAAACTGTTACTCCAAAAGAATGCTTCAATCTAGGAGAACTAAACTTTGGCATCCAAGTGGGATTGGTGTACTGATCATTACTTGAAAGTATCATGAAGATTGGATGAAAAAATATATGTTGAGATTTCAGGAGACTCTAGTGTGTTGGAAGTTTGGCAACCCCTATCAGTATAAGTGTTATTCGCCAGTCCCAGCTTTAGGATACAAGAGGAAACAAACCTTAGAGATAGAACGTAGAACTACTTTATTGTGTCAAGTTTCAAGAAGCTAGCACAAACCGTGTTTGATTTAGAGTTCTAACTGCATCTGTCAATATAGGAGAAAACAGAGTGAAACCTATAATTTCTAACTGTTCCTGCAAACGAATGCTACAACCTAGAAGAACAAAACTTGGGCATCCACGTTTGATTGGTGTACTGATCAATACTTGAAAGAATCATGAAGATTGGATGAAAAAATATATGTTGAGATTTCAGGAGACGGTAGTTTTTTGGAAGCTTAACAACGCCTTTCATTGAAAGTGTTATTCGCCAGTCTCTGCTTAAGGCTACATCAAGAGGAAACAAACCTTAGAGATAGAACGTAGAACTACTTTATTGTGTCAAGTTTCAAGAAGCTAGCGCAAACCATGTTTGATTTAGAGTTCGAACTGCATCCGTCAATATAGGAGAAAAAGAGTGAAAACTAAAAATTCAAACTGTTACTGCAAACGAATGCTTCAACCTAGGAGAACGAAACTTGAACATCCACGTTTTATTGGTGTACTGCTCATTACTTGAAATTATCATGAAGTTCGGAAAAAAAAATATGTTGAGATTTCAGGAGACTGTAGTATTTTGGCAGCCTAACAACGCCTTTCATTGAATGTGTCTTTCGTCAGTCTCTGCTTAGGTCTACATCCAGAGGAAACAAAAAATAAAAATAGAATGTAGTACTACTTTACTGTTTCAAGTTTCAAGAAGCTAGCACAAACCCTGTTTGATTTAGAGTTCGAACTACATTTGTCAATATAGGAGAAAACAGAGTGAAACCTAAAAATTCAAACTGTTACTCCACAAGAATGCTAAAATCTAGGAGAACTAAACTTTGGCATCCAATTGGGATTGGTGTACTGATCATTACTTGAAAGTATCATGAAGATTGAATGAAAAAATATATGTTGAGATTTAGGAGACTCTAGTGTGTTGGAAGTTTGGCAACCCCTTTCAGTATAAGTGTTATTCGCCAGTCCCAGCTTTAGGATACAAGAGGAAACAAACCTTAGAGATAGAACGTAGAACTACTTTACTGTGTCAAGTTTCAAGAAGCTAGCACAAACCGTGTTTGATTTAAAGTTCTAACTGTATCTGTCAATATAGGAGAAAACAGAGTGAAACCTATAATTTCTAACTGTTCCTGCAAACGAATGCTACAACCAAGAAGAACAAAACTTGGGCATCCACGTTTGATTGGTGTACTGATCAATACTTGAAAGAATCATGAAGATTGGATGAAAAGATATATGTTGAGATTTCAGGAGACGGTAGTTTTTTGGAAGCTTAACAACGCCTTTCATTGAAAGTGTTATTCGCCAGTCTCTGCTTAAGGCTACATCAAGAGGAAACAAAAAATAAAAATAGAATGTAGTACTACTTTACTGTTTCAAGTTTCAAGAAGCTAGCACAAACCCTGTTTGATTTAGAGTTCGAACTACATTTTTCAATATAGGAGAAAACAGAGTGAAATCTAAAAATTCAAACTGTTACTGCAAACGAATGCTTCAACCTAGGAGAACGAAACTTGAACATCCACGTTTTATTGGTGTACTGCTCATTACTTGAAATTATCATGAAGGTCGGAAAAAAAAATATGTTGAGATTTTAGGAGACTCTAGTATTTTGGCAGCCTAACAACGCCTTTCATTGAATGTGTCTTTCGTCAGTCTCTCTTAGGTCTACATCCAGAGGAAACAAAAAATAAAAATAGAATGTAGAACTACTTTACTGTTTCAAGTTTCAAGAAGCTAGCACAAACCGTGTTTGATTTAGAGTTCGAACTACATTTGTCAATATAGGAGAAAACAGAGTGAAACCTAAAATTCAAACTGTTACTCCAAAAGAATGCTTCAATCTAAGAGAACTAAACTTTGGCATCCAAGTGGGATTGGTGTACTGATCATTACTTGAAAGTATCATGAAGATTGGATGAAAAAATATATGTTGAGATTTCAGGAGACTCTAGTGTGTTGGAAGTTTGGCAACCCCTTTCAGTATAAATGTTATTCGCCAGTCCCAGCTTTAGGATACAAGAGGAAACAAACCTTAGAGATAGAACGTAGAACTACTTTACTGTGTCAAGTTTCAAGAAGCTAGCACAAACCGTGTTTGATTTAGAGTTCTAACTGCATCTGTCAATATAGGAGAAAACAGAGTGAAACCTATAATTTCTAACTGTTCCTGCAAACGAATGCTACAACCTAGAAGAACAAAACTTGGGCATCCACGTTTGATTGGTGTACTGATCAATACTTGAAAGAATCATGAAGATTGGATGAAAAAGTATATGTTGATATTTCAGGAGACGGTAGTTTTTTGGAAGCTTAACAACGCCTTTCATTGAAAGTGTTATTCGCCAGTCTCTGCTTAAGGCTACATCAAGAGGAAACAAACCTTAGAGATAGAACGTAGAACTACATTACTGTGTCAAGTTTCAAGAAGCTAGCACAAACCATGTTTGAATTAGAGTTCTAACTGCATCTGTCAATATAGGAGAAAACAGAGTGAAACCTATAATTTCTAACTGTTCTAGCAAACGAATGCTACAACCAAGAAGAACAAAACTTAGGCATCCACGTTTTATTGGTGTACTGATCAATACTTGAAAGAATCATGAAGATTGGATGAAAAAGTATATGTTGATATTTCAGGAGACGGTAGTTTTTTGGAAGCTTAACAACGCCTTTCATTGAAAGTGTTATTCGCCAGTCTCTGCTTAAGGCTACATCAAGAGGAAACAAACCTTAGAGATAGAACGTAGAACTACATTACTGTGTCAAGTTTCAAGAAGCTAGCACAAACCATGTTTGATTTAGAGTTCTAACTGCATCTGTCAATATAGGAGAAAACAGAGTGAAACCTATAATTTCTAACTGTTCCTGCAAACGAATGCTACAACCAAGAAGAACAAAACTTGGGCATCCACGTTTCATTGGTGTACTGATCAATACTTGAAAGAATCATGAAGATTGGATGAAAAAGTATATGTTGATATTTCAGGAGACGGTAGTTTTTTGGAAGCTTAACAACGCCTTTCATTGAAAGTGTTATTCGCCAGTCTCTGCTTAAGGCTACATCAAGAGGAAACAAACCTTAGAGATAGAACGTAGAACTACATTACTGTGTCAAGTTTCAAGAAGCTAGCACAAACCATGTTTGATTTAGAGTTCTAACTGCATCTGTCAATATAGGAGAAAACAGAGTGAAACCTATAATTTCTAACTGTTCCTGCAAACGAATGCTACAACCAAGAAGAACAAAACTTAGGCATCCACGTTTTATTGGTGTACTGATCAATACTTGAAAGAATCATGAAGATTGGATGAAAAAGTATATGTTGATATTTCAGGAGACGGTAGTTTTTTGGAAGCTTAACAACGCCTTTTATTGAAAGTGTTATTCGCCAGTCTCTGCTTAAGGCTACATCAAGAGGAAACAAACCTTAGAGATAGAACGTAGAACTACATTACTGTGTCAAGTTTCAAGAAGCTAGCACAAACCATGTTTGATTTAGAGTTCTAACTGAATCTGTCAATATAGGAGAAAACAGAGTGAAACCTATAATTTCTAACTGTTCCTGCAAACGAATGCTACAACCAAGAAGAACAAAACTTGGGCATCCACGTTTCATTGGTGTACTGATCAATACTTGAAAGAATCATGAAGATTGGATGAAAAAATATATGTGGAGATTTCAGGAGACTGTAGTTTTTTGGAAGCTTAACAACGCCTTTCATTGAAAGTGTTATTCGCCAGTCTCTGCTTAAGGCTACATCAAGAGGAAACAAACCTTAGAGATAGAACGTAGAACTACATTACTGTGTCAAGTTTCAAGAAGCTAGCACAAACCATGTTTGATTTAGAGTTCTAACTGCATCTGTCAATATAGGAGAAAACAGAGTGAAACCTATAATTTCTAACTGTTCCTTCAAACGAATGCTACAACCAAGAAGAACAAAACTTGGGCATCCACGTTTCATTGGTGTACTGATCAATACTTGAAAGAATCATGAAGATTGGATGAAAAAATATATGTGGAGATTTCAGGAGACGGTAGTTTTTTAGAAGCTTAACAACGCCTTTCAATGAAAGTGTTATTCGCCAGTCTCTGCTTAAGGCTACATCAAGAGGAAACAAACCTTAGAGATAGAACGTAGAACTACTTTATTGTGTCAAGTTTCAAGAAGCTAGCACAAACCATGTTTGATTTAGAGTTCGAACTGCATCTGTCAATATAGGAGAAAACATAGTGAAAACTAAAAATTCAAACTGTTACTGCAAACGAATGCTTCCACCTAGGAGAACGAAACTTGAACATCCACGTTTTATTGGTGTACTGCTCATTACTTGAAATCATCATGAAGGTCGGAAAAAAAAAATATGATGAGATTTCAGGAGAATCTAGTATTTTGGAAGCCTAACAACGCCTTTCATTGAATGTGTCTTTCGTCAGTCTCTGCTTAGGTCTACATCCAGAGGAAACAAAAAATAAAAATAGAATGTAGAACTACTTTACTGTTTCAAGTTTCAAGAAGCTAGCTCAAACCGTGTTTGATTTAGAGTTCGAACTACATTTGTCAATATAGGAGAAAACAGAGTGAAACCTGAAAATTCAAACTGTTACACCAAAAGAATGCTTCAATCTAAGAGAACTAAACTTTGGCATCCAAGTGGGATTGGTGTACTGATCATTACTTGAAAGTATCATGAAGATTGGATGAAAAAATATATGTTGAGATTTCAGGAGACTCTAGTGTGTTGGAAGTTTGGCAACCCCTTTCAGTATAAGTGTTATTCGCCAGTCCCAGATTTAGGATACAAGAGGAAACAAACCTTAGAGATAGAACGTAGAACTACTTTATTGTGTCAAGTTTCAAGAAGCTAGCACAAACCGTGTTTGATTTAGAGTTCTAACTGCATCTGTCAATAGAGGAGAAAACAGAGTGAAACCTATAATTTCTAACTGTTCCTGCAAACGAATGCTACAACCTAGAAGAACAAAACTTGGGCATCCACGTTTGATTGGTGTACTGATCAATACTTGAAAGAATCATGAAGATTGGATGAAAAAATATATGTTGAGATTTCAGGAGACCGTAGTTTTTTGGAAGCTTAACAACGCCTTTCATTGAAAGTGTTATTCGCCAGTCTCTGCTTAAGGCTACATCAAGAGGAAACAAATCTTAGAGATAGAACCTAGAACTACTTTATTGTGTCAAGTTTCAAGAAGCCAGCACAAACCATGTTTGATTTAGAGTTCGAACTGCATCTGTCAATATAGGAGAAAACAGAGTGAAAACTAAAAATTCAAACTGTTAATGCAAACGAATGCTTCAAGCTAGGAGAACGAAACTTGAACATCCACGTTTTATTGGTGTACTGCTGATTACATGAAATTATCATGAAGGTCGGAAAAAAAAATATGTTGAGATTTCCCGAGACTGTAGTATTTTGGGAGCCTAACAACGCCTTTCATTGAATGTGTCTTTCGTCAGTCTCTGCTTAGGTCTACATCCAGAGGAAACAAAAAATAAAAATAGAATGTAGAACTACTTTACTGTTTCAAGTTTCAAGAAGCTAGCACAAACCGTGTTTGATTTAGAGTTCAAACTACATTTGTCAATATAGGATAAAACAGAGTGAAACCTAAAAATTCAAACTGTTACTCCAAAAGAATGCTTCAATCTAGGAGAACTAAACTTTGGCATCCAAGTGGGATTGGTGAACTGATCATTACTTGAAAGTATCATGAAGATTGGATGAAAAAATATATGTTGAGATTTCAGGAGACTCTAGTGTGTTGGAAGTTTGGCAACCCCTTTCAGTATAAGTGTTATTCGCCAGTCCCAGATTTAGGATACAAGAGGAAACAAACCTTAGAGATAGAACGTAGAACTACTGTATTGTGTCAAGTTTCAAGATGCTAGCACAAACCGTGTTTGATTTAGAGTTCTAACTGCATCAGTCAATATAGGAGAAAGCAGAGTGAAACCTATAATTTCTAACTGTTCCTGCAAACGAATGCTACAACCTAGAAGAACAAAACTTGGGCATCCACGTTTGATTGGTGTACTGATCAATACTTGAAAGAATCATGAAGATTGGATGAAAAAGTATATGTTGAGATTTCAGGAGACGGTAGTTTTTTGGAAGCTTAACAACGCCTTTCATTGAAAGTGTTATTCGCCAGTCTCTGCTTAAGGCTACATCAAGAGGAAACAAACCTTAGAGATAGAACGTAGAACTACTTTACTGTGTCAAGTTTAAAGAAGCTAGCACAAACCGTGTTTGATTTACAGTTCTAACTGCATCTGTCAATATAGGAGAAAACAGAGTGAAACCTATAATTTCTAACTGTTCCTGCAAACGAATGCTACAACCTAGAAGAACAAAACTTGGGCATCCACGTTTGATTGGTGTACTGATCAATACTTGAAAGAATCATGAAGATTGGATGAAAAAATATATGTTGAGATTTCAGGAGACGGTAGTTTTTTAGAAGCTTAACAACGCCTTTCATTGAAAGTGTTATTCGCCAGTCTCTGCTTAAGGCTACTTCAAGAGGAAACAAACCTTAGAGATAGAACGTAGAACTACTTTATTGTGTCAAGTTTCAAGAAGCTAGCACAAACCATGTTTGATTTAGAGTTCGAACTGCATCTGTCAATATAGGAGAAAACAGAGTGAAAACTCAAAATTCAAACTGTTACTGCAAACGAATGCTTCAACCTAGGAGAACAAAACTTGAACATCCACGTTTTATTGGTGTACTGCTCATTACTTGAAATTATCATGAAGGTCGGAAAAAAAAATATGATGAGATTTCAGGAGACTGTAATATTTTGGCAGCCTAACAACGCCTTTCATTGAATGTGTCTTTCGTCAGTCTCTGCTTATGTCTACATCCAGAGGAAACAACAAATAAAAATAGAATGTAGAACTACTTTACTGTTTCAAGTTTCAAGAAGCTAGCACAAACCGTGTTTGATTTAGAGTTCGAACTACATTTGTCAATATAGGAGAAAACAGAGTGAAACCTAAAAATTCAAACTGTTACTCCAAAAGAATGCTTCAATCTAGGAGAACTAAACTTTGGCATCCAAGTGGGATTGGTGTACTGATCATTACTTGAAAGTATCATGAAGATTGGATGAAAAAATATATGTTGAGATTTCAGGAGACTCTAGTGTGTTGGAAGTTTGGCAACCCCTATCAGTATAAGTGTTATTCGCCAGTCCCAGCTTTAGTATACAAGAGGAAACAATCCTTAGAGATAGAAGATAGAACTACTTTATTGTGTCAAGTTTCAAGAAGCTAGCACAAACCGTGTTTGATTTAGAGTTCTAACTGCATCTGTCAATATAGGAGAAAACAGAGTGAAACCTATAATTTTTAACTGTTCCTGCAAACGAATGCTACAACCTCGAAGAAGAAAACTTGGGCATCCACGTTTGATTGGTGTACTGATCAATACTTGAAAGAATCATGAAGATTGGATGAAAAAATGTATGTAGAGATTTCAGGAGACGGTAGTTTTTTGGAAGCTTAACAACGCCTTTCATTGAAAGTGTTATTCTCCAGTCTCTGATTAAGGCTACATCAAGAGGAAACAAACCTTAGAGATAGAACGTAGAACTACTTTATTGTGTCAAGTTTCAAGAAGCTAGCACAAACCATGTTTGATTTAGAGTTCGAACTGCATCTGTCAATATAGGTGAAAACAGAGTGAAAACTAAAAATTCAAACTGTTACTGCAAACGAATGCTTCAAGCTAGGAGAACGAAACTTGAACATCCACGTTTTATTGGTGTACTGCTGATTACATGGAATCATCATGAAGGTCGGAAAAAAAAATATGTTGAGATTTCCCGAGACTGTAGTATTTTGGCAGCCTAACAACGCCTTTCATTGAATGTGTCTTTCGTGAGTCTCTGCTTAGGTCTACATTCAGAAAAACAAAAAATAAAATAGAATGTAGAACTACTTTACTGTTTCAAGTTTCAAGAAGCTAGCACAAACCGTGTTTGATTTAGAGTTCGAACTACATTTGTCAATATAGGAGAAAACAGAGTGAAACCTAAAAATTCAAACTGTTACTCCAAAAGAATGCTTCAATCTAGGAGAACTAAACTTTGGCATCAAAGTGGGATTGGTGAACTGATCATTACTTGAAAGTATCATGAAGATTGGATGAAAAAATGTATGTTGAGATTTCAGGAGACTCTAGAGTATTGGAAGTTTGGCAACCCCTTTCAGTATAAGTGTTATTCGCCAGTCCCAGATTTAGGATACAAGAGGAAACAAACCTTAGAGATAGAACGTAGAACTACTTTATTGTGTCAAGTTTCAAGAAGCTAGCACAAACCGTGTTTGATTTAGAGTTCTAACTGCATCAGTCAATATAGGAGAAAACAGAGTGAAACCTATAATTTCTAACTGTTCCTGCAAACAAATGCTACAACCTAGAAGAACAAAACTTGGGCATCCACGTTTGATTGGTGTACTGATCAATACTTGAAAGAATCATGAAGATTGGATGAAAAAGTATATGTTGAGATTTCAGGAGACGGTAGTTTTTTGGAAGCTTAACAACGCCTTTCATTGAAAGTGTTATTCGCCAGTCTCTGCTTAAGGCTACATCAAGAGGAAACAAACCTTAGATATAGAACGTAGAACTACTTTATTGTGTCAAGTTTCAAGAAGCTAGCGCAAACCATGTTTGATTTAGAGTTTGAACTGCATCTGTCAATATACGAGAAAACAGAGTGAAAACTAAAAATTCAAACTGTTAGGGCAAACGAATGCTTCAACCTAGGAGAACGAAACTTGAACATCCACGTTTTATTGGTGTACTGCTCATTACTTGATATTATCATGAAGGTCGGAAAAAAAAATATGTTGAGATTTCAGGAGACTGTAGTATTTTGGCAGCCTAACAACGCCTTTCATTGAATGTGTCTTTCGTCAGTCTCTGCTTAGGTCTACATCCAGAGGAAACAAAAAATAAAAATAGAATGTAGAACTACTTTACTGTTTCAAGTTTCTAGAAGCTAGCACAAACCGTGTTTGATTTAGAGTTCGAACTACATTTGTCAATATAGGAGAAAACAGAGTGAAACCTAAAAATTCAAACTGTTACTCCAAAAGAATGCTAAAATCTAGGAGAACTAAACTTTGGCATCCAAGTGGGATTGGTGTACTGATCATTACTTGAAAGTATCATGAAGATTGGATGAAAAAATATATGTTGAGATTTCAGGAGACTCTAGTGTGTTGGAAGTTTGGCAACCCCTTTCAGTATAAGTGTTATTCGCCAGTCCCAGCTTTAGGATACAAGAGGAAAAAACCTTAGAGATAGAACGTAGAACTACTTTATTGTGGCAAGTTTCAAGAAGCTAGCACAAACCGTGTTTGATTTAGAGTTCTAACTGCATCTGTCAATATAGGAGAAAACAGAGTGAAACCTATAATTTCTAACTGTTCCTGCAAACGAATGCTACAACCTAGAAGAACAAAACTTGGGCATCCACTTTTGATTGGTGTACTGATCAATACTTGAAAGAATCATGAAGATTGGATGAAAAAATGTATGTTGAGATTTCAGGAGACGGTAGTTTTTTGGAAGCTTAACAACGCCTTTCATTGAAAGTGTTATTCGCCAGTCTCTGCTTAAGGCTACATCAAGAGGAAACAAACCTTAGAGATAGATCGTAGAACTGCATTACTGTGTCAAGTTTGAAGAAGCTAGCACAAACCGTGTTTGATTTAGAGTTCTAACTGCATCTGTCAATATAGGAGAAAACAGAGTGAAACCTATAATTTCTAACTGTTCCTGCAAACGAATGCTACAACATAGAAGAACAAAACTTGGGCATCCACATTTGATTGGTGTACTGATCAATACTTGAAAGAATCATGAAGATTGGATGAAAAAATATATGTTGAGATTTCAGGAGATGGTAGTTTTTTAGAAGCTTAACAACGCCTTTCATTTAAAGTGTTATTCGCCAGTCTCTGCTTAAGCCTACATCAAGAGGAAACAAACCTTAGAGATAGATCGTAGAACTACTTTATTGTGTCAAGTTTCAAGAAGCTAGCACAAACCATGTTTGATTGATAGTTGGAACTGCATCTGTCAATATAGGAGAAAACAGAGTGAAAACTCAAAATTCAAACTGTTACTGCAAACGAATGCTTCAACCTAGGAGAACGAAACTTGAACATCCACGTTTTATTGGTGTACTTCTCATTACTTGATATTAT
This sequence comes from Callospermophilus lateralis, assembly GCF_048772815.1. Taxonomy (NCBI): domain Eukaryota; kingdom Metazoa; phylum Chordata; class Mammalia; order Rodentia; family Sciuridae; genus Callospermophilus; species Callospermophilus lateralis. The sequence continues at coordinate 96,490 of NW_027513927.1, forward strand.
CATGAAGGTCGGAAAAAAAAATATGTTGAGATTTCAGGAGACTTTAGTATTTTGGCAGCCTAACAACGCCTTTCATTGAATGTGTCTTTCATCAGTCTCTGCTTAGGTCTACATCCAGAGGAAACAAAAAATAAAAATAGAATGTAGAACTACTTTACTGTTTCAAGTTTCCAGAAGCTAGCACAAACCTTGTTTGATTTAGAGTTCGAACTACATTTGTCAATATAGGAGAAAACAGAGTGAAACCTAAAAATTCAAACTGTTACTCCAAAAGAATGCTTCAATCTAAGAGAACTAAACTTTGGCATCTAAGTGGGATTGGTGTACTGATCATTACTTGAAAGTATCATGAAGATTGGATGAAAAAATATATGTTGAGATTTCAGGAGACTCTAGTGTGTTGGAAGTTTGGCAACCCCTTTCAGTATAAGTGTTATTCGCCAGTCCCAGATTTGGGATACAAGAGGAAACAAACCTTAGAGATAGAACGTAGAACTACTTTACTGTGTCAAGTTTCAAGAAGCTAGCACAAACCGTGTTTGATTTAGAGTTCTAACTGCATCTGTCAATAAAGGAGAAAACAGAGTGAAACCTATAATTTCTAACTGTTCCTGCAAACGAATGCTACAACATAGAAAAACAAATCTTGGGCATCCACGTTTGATTGGTGTACTGATCAATACTTGAAAGAATCATGAAGATTGGATGAAAAAATATATGTTGATATTTCAGGAGACTGTAGTTTTTTAGAAGCTTAACAACGCCTTTCATTGGAAGTGTTATTCCCCAGTTTCTGCTTAAGGCTACCTCAAAAGGAAACAAACCTTAGGGATAGAACGTAGAACTACTTTATTGTGTCAAGTTTCAAGAAGCTAGCACAAACCATGTTTGATTTAGAGTTCGAACTGCATCTGTCAATATAGGAGAAAACATAGTGAAAACTAAAAATTCAAACTGTTACTGCAAACGAATGCTTCAACCTAGGAGAACAGAACTTGAACATCCAAGTTTTATTGGTGTACTGCTCATTACTTGAAATTATCATGAAGGTCGGAAAAAAAAATATGATGAGATTTCAGGAGACTGTAGTATTTTGGCAGCCTAACAACGCCTTTCATTGAATGTGTCTTTCGTCAGTCTCTGCTTAGGTCTACATCCAGAGGAAACAAAAAATAAAAATAGAATGTAGAACTACTTTACTGTTTCAAGTTTCAAGAAGGTAGCACAAACCGTGTTTGATTTAGAGTTCGAACTACATTTGTCAATATAGGAGAAAACAGAGTGAAACCTAAAAATTCAAACTGTTACTCCAAAAGAATGCTTCAATCTAGGAGAACTAAACTTTGGCATCCAAGTGGGATTGGTGTACTGATCATTACTTGAAAGTATCATGAAGATTGGATTAAAAAGTATATGTTGAGGTTTCAGGAGACTCTAGTGTGTTAGAAGTTTGGCAACCCCTTTCAGTATAAGTGTTATTCGCCAGTCCCAGCTTTAGGATACAAGAGGAAACAAACCTTTGAGATAGAACGTAGAACTACTTTATTGTGTCAAGTTTCAAGAAGCTAGCACAAACCGTGTTTGATTTAGAGTTCGAACTACATTTGTCAATATAGGAGAAAACAGAGTGAAACCTAAAAATTCAAACTGTTACTCCAAAAGAATGCTTCAATCTAGTAGAACTAAACTTTGGCATCCAAGTGGGATTGGTGTACTGATCATTACTTGAAAGTATGATGAAGATTGGATTAAAAAGTATATGTTGAGATTTCAGGAGACTCTAGTGTGTTAGAAGTTTGGCAACCCCTTTCAGTATAAGTGTTATTCGCCAGTCCCAGCTTTAGGATACAAGAGGAAACAAACCTTAGAGATAGAACGTAGAACTACTTTATTGTGTCAAGTTTCAAGAAGCTAGCACAAACCGTGTTTGATTTAGAGTTCGAACTACATTTGTCAATATAGGAGAAAACAGAGTGAAACCTAAAAATTCAAACTGTTACTCCAAAAGAATGCTTCAATCTAGGAGAACTAAACTTTGGCATCCAAGTGGGATTGGTGTACTGATCATTACTTGAAAGTATCATGAAGATTGGATGAAAAAATATATGTTGAGATTTCAGGAGACTCTAGTGTGTTGGAAGTTTGGCAACCCCTATCAGTATAAGTGTTATTCGCCAGTCCCAGCTTTAGGATACAAGAGGAAACAAACCTTAGAGATAGAACGTAGAACTACTTTATTGTGTCAAGTTTCAAGAAGCTAGCACAAACCGTGTTTGATTTAGAGTTCTAACTGCATCTGTCAATATAGGAGAAAACAGAGTGAAACCTATAATTTCTAACTGTTCCTGCAAACGAATGCTACAACCTAGAAGAACAAAACTTGGGCATCCACGTTTGATTGGTGTACTGATCAATACTTGAAAGAATCATGAAGATTGGATGAAAAAGTATATGTTGATATTTCAGGAGACAGTAGTTTTTTGGAAGCTTAACAACGCCTTTCATTGAAAGTGTTATTCGCCAGTCTCTGCTTAAGGCTACATCAAGAGGAAACAAACCTTAGAGATAGATCGTAGAACTGCATTACTGTGTCAAGTTTGAAGAAGCTAGCACAAACCGTGTTTGATTTAGAGTTCTAACTGCATCTGTCAATATAGGAGAAAACAGAGTGAAACCTATAATTTCTAACTGTTCCTGCAAACGAATGCTACAACATAGAAGAACAAAACTTGGGCATCCACATTTGATTGGTGTACTGATCAATACTTGAAAGAATCATGAAGATTGGATGAAAAAATATATGTTGAGATTTCAGGAGACGGTAGTTTTTTAGAAGCTTAACAACGCCTTTCATTTAAAGTGTTATTCGCCAGTCTCTGCTTAAGCCTACATCAAGAGGAAACAAACCTTAGAGATAGATCGTAGAACTACTTTATTGTGTCAAGTTTCAAGAAGCTAGCACAAACCATGTTTGATTGATAGTTCGAACTGCATCTGTCAATATAGGAGAAAACAGAGTGAAAACTCAAAATTCAAACTGTTACTGCAAACGAATGCTTCAACCTAGGAGAACGAAACTTGAACATCCACGTTTTATTGGTGTACTTCTCATTACTTGATATTATCATGAAGGTCGGAAAAAAAAATATGTTGAGATTTCAGGAGACTTTAGTATTTTGGCAGCCTAACAACGCCTTTCATTGAATGTGTCTTTCATCAGTCTCTGCTTAGGTCTACATCCAGAGGAAACAAAAAATAAAAATAGAATGTAGAACTACTTTACTGTTTCAAGTTTCCAGAAGCTAGCACAAACCTTGTTTGATTTAGAGTTCGAACTACATTTGTCAATATAGGAGAAAACAGAGTGAAACCTAAAAATTCAAACTGTTACTCCAAAAGAATGCTTCAATCTAAGAGAACTAAACTTTGGCATCTAAGTGGGATTGGTGTACTGATCATTACTTGAAAGTATCATGAAGATTGGATGAAAAAATATATGTTGAGATTTCAGGAGACTCTAGTGTGTTGGAAGTTTGGCAACCCCTTTCAGTATAAGTGTTATTCGCCAGTCCCAGATTTGGGATACAAGAGGAAACAAACCTTAGAGATAGAACGTAGAACTACTTTACTGTGTCAAGTTTCAAGAAGCTAGCACAAACCGTGTTTGATTTAGAGTTCTAACTGCATCTGTCAATAAAGGAGAAAACAGAGTGAAACCTATAATTTCTAACTGTTCCTGCAAACGAATGCTACAACATAGAAAAACAAATCTTGGGCATCCACGTTTGATTGGTGTACTGATCAATACTTGAAAGAATCATGAAGATTGGATGAAAAAATATATGTTGATATTTCAGGAGACTGTAGTTTTTTAGAAGCTTAACAACGCCTTTCATTGAAAGTGTTATTCGCCAGTCTCTGCTTAAGGCTACATCAAGAGGAATTAAACCTTAGAGATAGAACGTAGAACTACTTTATTGTGTCAAGTTTCAAGAAGCTAGCACAAACCATGTTTGATTTAGAGTTCGAACTGCATCTGTCAATATAGGAGAAAACATAGTGAAAACTAAAAATTCAAACTGTTACTGCAAACGAATGCTTCAACCTAGGAGAACAGAACTTGAACATCCAAGTTTTATTGGTGTACTGCTCATTACTTGAAATTATCATGAAGGTCGGAAAAAAAAATATGATGAGATTTCAGGAGACTGTAGTATTTTGGCAGCCTAACAACGCCTTTCATTGAATGTGTCTTTCGTCAGTCTCTGCTTAGGTCTACATCCAGAGGAAACAAAAAATAAAAATAGAATGTAGAACTACTTTACTGTTTCAAGTTTCAAGAAGGTAGCACAAACCGTGTTTGATTTAGAGTTCGAACTACATTTGTCAATATAGGAGAAAACAGAGTGAAACCTAAAAATTCAAACTGTTACTCCAAAAGAATGCTTCAATCTAGGAGAACTAAACTTTGGCATCCAAGTGGGATTGGTGTACTGATCATTACTTGAAAGTATCATGAAGATTGGATTAAAAAGTATATGTTGAGGTTTCAGGAGACCCTAGTGTGTTAGAAGTTTGGCAACCCCTTTCAGTATAAGTGTTATTCGCCAGTCCCAGCTTTAGGATACAAGAGGAAACAAACCTTTGAGATAGAACGTAGAACTACTTTATTGTGTCAAGTTTCAAGAAGCTAGCACAAACCGTGTTTGATTTAGAGTTCGAACTACATTTGTCAATATAGGAGAAAACAGAGTGAAACCTAAAAATTCAAACTGTTACTCCAAAAGAATGCTTCAATCTAGTAGAACTAAACTTTGGCATCCAAGTGGGATTGGTGTACTGATCATTACTTGAAAGTATGATGAAGATTGGATTAAAAAGTATATGTTGAGATTTCAGGAGACTCTAGTGTGTTAGAAGTTTGGCAACCCCTTTCAGTATAAGTGTTATTCACCAGTCCCAGCTTTAGGATACAAGAGGAAACAAACCTTAGAGATAGAACGTAGAACTACTTTATTGTGTCAAGTTTCAAGAAGCTAGCACAAACCGTGTTTGATTTAAAGTTCTACCTGCATCTGTCAATATAGGAGAAAACAGAGTGAAACCTATAATTTCTAACTGTTCCTGCAAACGAATGCTACAACCAAGAAGAACAAAACTTGGGCATCCACGTTTGATTGGTGTACTGATCAATACTTGAAAGAATCATGAAGATTGGATGAAAAGATATATGTTGAGATTTCAGGAGACGGTAGTTTTTTGGAAGCTTAACAATGCCTTTCATTGAAAGTGTTATTCGCCAGTCTCTGCTTAAGGCTACATCAAGAGGAAACAAAAAATAAAAATAGAATGTAGTACTACTTTACTGTTTCAAGTTTCAAGAAGCTAGCACAAACCCTGTTTGATTTAGAGTTCGAACTACATTTGTCAATATAGGAGAAAACAGAGTGAAATCTAAAAATTCAAACTGTTACTGCAAACGAATGCTTCAACCTAGGAGAACGAAACTTGAACATCCACGTTTTATTGGTGTACTGCTCATTACTTGAAATTATCATGAAGGTCGGAAAAAAAAATATGTTGAGATTTCAGGAGACTCTATTATTTTGGCAGCCTAACAACGCCTTTCATTGAATGTGTCTTTCGTCAGTCTCCCTTAGGTCTACATCCAGAGGAAACAAAAAATAAAAATAGAATGTAGAACTACTTTACTGTTTCAAGTTTCAAGAAGCTAGCACAAACCGTGTTTGATTTAGAGTTCGAACTGCATTTGTCAATATAGGAGAAAACAGAGTGAAACCTAAAATTCAAACTGTTACTCCAAAAGAATGCTTCAATCTAAGAGAGCTAAACATTGGCATCCAAGTGGGATTGGTGTACTGATCATTACTTGAAAGTATCATGAAGATTGGATGAAAAAATATATGTTGAGATTTCAGGAGACTCTAGTGTGTTGGAAGTTTGGCAACCCCTTTCAGTATAAGTGTTATTCGCCAGTCCCAGCTTTAGGATACAAGAGGAAACAAACCTTAGAGATAGAACGTAGAACTACTTTACTGTGTCAAGTTTCAAGAAGCTAGCACAAACCGTGTTTGATTTAGAGTTCTAACTGCATCTGTCAATATAGGAGAAAACAGAGTGAAACCTATAATTTCTAACTGTTCCTGGAAACGAATGCTACAACGTAGAAGAACAAAACTTGGGCATCCACGTTTGATTGGTGTACTGATCAATACTTTAAAGAATCATGAAGATTGGATGAAAAAGTATATGTTGATATTTCAGGAGACGGTAGTTTTTTGGAAGCTTAACAACGCCTTTCATTGAAAGTGTTATTCGCCAGTCTCTGCTTAAGGCTACATCAAGAGGAAACAAACCTTAGAGATAGAACGTAGAACTACATTACTGTGTCAAGTTTCAAGAAGCTAGCACAAACCATGTTTGATTTAGAGTTCTAACTGCATCTGTCAATATAGGAGAAAACAGAGTGAAACCTATAATTTCTAACTGTTCCTGCAAACGAATGCTACAACCAAGAAGAACAAAACTTAGGCATCCACGTTTGATTGGTGTTCTGATCAATACTTGAAAGAATCATGAAGATTGGATGAAAAAGTATATGTTGATATTTCAGGAGACGGTAGTTTTTTGGAAGCTTAACAACGCCTTTCATTGAAAGTGTTATTCGCCAGTCTCTGCTTAAGGCTACATCAAGAGGAAACAAACCTTAGAGATAGAACGTAGAACTACATTACTGTGTCAAGTTTCAAGAAGCTAGCACAAACCATGTTTGATTTAGAGTTCTAACTGCCTCTGTCAATATAGGAGAAAACAGAGTGAAACCTATAATTTCTAACTCTTCCTGCAAACGAATGCTACAACCAAGAAGAACAAAACTTGGGCATCCACGTTTCATTGGTGTACTGATCAATACTTGAAAGAATCATGAAGATTGGATGAAAAAATATATGTGGAGATTTCAGGAGACTGTAGTTTTTTAGAAGCTTAACAACGCCTTTCAATGAAAGTGTTATTCGCCAGTCTCTGCTTAAGGCTACATCAAGAGGAAACAAACCTTAGAGATAGAACGTAGAACTACTTTATTGTTTCAAGTTTCAAGAAGCTAGCACAAACCATGTTTGATTTAGAGTTCGAACTGCATCTGTCAATATAGGAGAAAACATAGTGAAAACTAAAAATTCAAACTGTTACTGCAAACGAATGCTTCAACCTAGGAGAACGAAACTTGAACATCCACGTTTTATTGGTGTACTGCTCATTACTTGAAATTATCATGAAGGTCGGAAAAAAAAATATGATGAGATTTCAGGAGAATCTAGTATTTTGGCAGCCTAACAACGCCTTTCATTGAATGTGTCTTTCGTCAGTCTCTGCTTAGGTCTACATCCAGAGGAAAGAAAAAATTAAAATAGAATGTAGAACTACTTTACTGTTTCAAGTTTCAAGAAGCTAGCTCAAACCGTGTTTGATTTAGAGTTCGAACTACATTTGTCAATATAGGAGAAAACAGAGTGAAACCTGAAAATTCAAACTGTTACTCCAAAAGAATGCTTCAATCTAAGAGAACTAAACTTTGGCATCCAAGTGGGATTGGTGTACTGATCATTACTTGAAAGTATCATGAAGATTGGATGAAAAAATATATGTTGAGATTTCAGGAGACTCTAGTGTGTTGGAAGTTTGGCAACCCCTTTCAGTATAAGTGTTATACGCCAGTCCCAGCTTTAGAATACAAGATGAAACAAACCTTAGAGATAGAACGTAGAACTACTTTACTGTGTCAAGTTTCAAGAAGCTAGCACAAACCGTGTTTGATTTAGAATTCTAACTGCATCTGTCAATATAGGAGAAAACAGAGTGAAACCTATTATTTCTAACTGTTCCTGCAAACGAAAGCTACAACCTAGATGAACAAAACTTGGGCATCCACGTTTGATTGGTGTACTGATCAATACTTGAAAGAATCATGAAGATTGGATGAAAAAGTATATGTTGAGATTTCATGAGACGGTAGTTTTTTGGAAGCTTAACAACGCCTTTCATTGAAAGTGTTATTCGCCAGTCTCTGCTTAAGGCTACATCAAGAGGAAACAAACCTTAGAGATAGAACGTAGAACTACATTACTGTGTCAAGTTTCAAGAAGCTAGCACAAACCATGTTTGATTTAGAGTTCTAACTGCATCTGTCAATATAGGAGAAAACAGAGTGAAACCTATAATTTCTAACTGTTCCTGCAAACGAATGCTACAACCAAGAAGAACAAAACTTAGGCATCCACGTTTGATTGGTGTTCTGATCAATACTTGAAAGAATCATGAAGATTGGATGAAAAAGTATATGTTGATATTTCAGGAGACGGTAGTTTTTTGGAAGCTTAACAACGCCTTTCATTGAAAGTGTTATTCGCCAGTCTCTGCTTAAGGCTACATCAAGAGGAAACAAACCTTAGAGATAGAACGTAGAACTACATTACTGTGTCAAGTTTCAAGAAGCTAGCACAAACCATGTTTGATTTAGAGTTCTAACTGCATCTGTCAATATAGGAGAAAACAGAGTGAAACCTATAATTTCTAACTCTTCCTGCAAACGAATGCTACAACCAAGAAGAACAAAACTTGGGCATCCACGTTTCATTGGTGTACTGATCAATACTTGAAAGAATCATGAAGATTGGATGAAAAAATATATGTGGAGATTTCAGGAGACTGTAGTTTTTTAGAAGCTTAACAACGCCTTTCAATGAAAGTGTTATTCGCCAGTCTCTGCTTAAGGCTACATCAAGAGGAAACAAACCTTAGAGATAGAACGTAGAACTACTTTATTGTTTCAAGTTTCAAGAAGCTAGCACAAACCATGTTTGATTTAGAGTTCGAACTGCATCTGTCAATATAGGAGAAAACATAGTGAAAACTAAAAATTCAAACTGTTACTGCAAACGAATGCTTCAACCTAGGAGAACGAAACTTGAACATCCACGTTTTATTGGTGTACTGCTCATTACTTGAAATTATCATGAAGGTCGGGAAAAAAAATATGATGAGATTTCAGGAGAATCTAGTATTTTGGCAGCCTAACAACGCCTTTCATTGAATGTGTCTTTCGTCAGTCTCTGCTTAGGTCTACATCCAGAGGAAACAAAAAATTAAAATAGAATGTAGAACTACTTTACTGTTTCAAGTTTCAAGAAGCTAGCTCAAACCGTGTTTGATTTAGAGTTCGAACTACATTTGTCAATATAGGAGAAAACAGAGTGAAACCTGAAAATTCAAACTGTTACTCCAAAAGAATGCTTCAATCTAAGAGAACTAAACTTTGGCATCCAAGTGGGATTGGTGTACTGATCATTACTTGAAAGTATCATGAAGATTGGATGAAAAAATATATGTTGAGATTTCAGGAGACTCTAGTGTGTTGGAAGTTTGGCAACCCCTTTCAGTATAAGTGTTATACGCCAGTCCCAGCTTTAGAATACAAGATGAAACAAACCTTAGAGATAGAACGTAGAACTACTTTACTGTGTCAAGTTTCAAGAAGCTAGCACAAACCGTGTTTGATTTAGAATTCTAACTGCATCTGTCAATATAGGAGAAAACAGAGTGAAACCTATTATTTCTAACTGTTCCTGCAAACGAAAGCTACAACCTAGATGAACAAAACTTGGGCATCCACGTTTGATTGGTGTACTGATCAATACTTGAAAGAATCATGAAGATTGGATGAAAAAGTATATGTTGAGATTTCATGAGACGGTAGTTTTTTGGAAGCTTAACAACGCCTTTCATTGAAAGTGTTATTCGCCAGGTCTCTGCTTAAGGCTACATCAAGAGGAAACAAACCTTAGAGATAGAACGTAGAACTACTTTACTGTGTCAAGTTTCAAGAAGCTAGCACAAACCGTGTTTGATTTAGAGTTCTAACTGCATCTGTCAATATAGGAGAAAACAGAGTGAAACCTATAATTTCTAACTGTTCCTGCAAACGAATGCTACAACCTAGAAGAACAAAACTTGGGCATCCACGTTGATTGGTGTACTGATCAATACTTGAAAGAATCATGAAGATTGGATGAAAAAATATATGTTGAGATTTCAGGAGACGGTAGTTTTTTAGAAGCTTAACAACACCTTTCATTGAAAGAGTTATTCGCCAGTCTCTGCTTAAGGCTACATCAAGAGGAAACAAACCTTAGAGATAGAACGTAGAACTACTTTATTGTGTCAAGTTTCAAGAAGCTAGCACAAACCATGTTTGATTTAGAGTTCGAACTGCATCTGTCAATATAGGAGAAAACATAGTGAAAACTAAAAATTCAAACTGTTACTGCAAACGAATGCTTCAAGCTAGGAGAACGAAACTTGAACATCCACGTTTTATTGGTGTACTGCTCATTACTTGAAATTATCATGAAGGTCAGAAAAAAAAATATGATGAGATTTCAGGAGACTGTAGTATTTTTGCAGCCTAACAACGCCTTTCATTGAATGTGTCTTTCGTCAGTCTCTGCTTAGGTCTACATCCAGAGGAAACAAAAAATAAAAATAGAATGTAGAACTACTTTACTGTTTCAAGTTTCAAGAAGCTAGCACAAACCGTGTTTGATTTAGAGTTCGAACTACATTTGTCAATATAGGAGAAAACAGAATGAAACCTAAAAATTCAAACTGTTACTCCAAAAGAATGATTCAATCTAGGAGAACTAAACTTTGGCATCCAAGTGGGATTGGTGTACTGATCATTACTTGAAAGTATCATGAAGATTGGATGAAAAAATATATGTTGAGATTTCAGGAGACTCTAGTGTGTTGGAAGTTTGGCAACCCTTTCAGTATAAGTGTTATTCGCCAGTCCCAGCTTTAGGATACAAGAGGAAACAAACCTTAGAGATAGAACGTAGAACTACTTTATTGTGTCAAGTTTCAAGAAGCTAGCACAAACCGTGTTTGATTTAGAGTTCTAACTGCATCTGTCAATATAGGAGAAAACAGAGTGAAACCTATAATTTCTAACTGTTCCTGCAAACGAATGCTACAACCTAGAAGAACAAAACTTGGGCATCCACGTTTGATTGGTGTACTGATCAATACTTGAAAGAATCATGAAGATTGGATGAAAAAATGTATGTTGAGATTTCAGGAGACGGTAGTTTTTTGGAAGCTTAACAACGCCTTTCATTGAAAGTGTTATTCGCCCGTCTCTGCTTAAGGCTACATCAAGAGGAAACAAACCTTAGAGATAGAACGTAGAACTACTTTATTGTGTCAAGTTTCAAGAAGCTAGCACAAACCATGTTTGATTTAGAGTTCGAACTGCATATGTCAATATAGGAGAAAACAGAGTGAAAACTAAAAATTCAAACTGTTACTGCAAACGAATGCTTCAACCTAGGAGTACGAAACTTGAACATCCACGTTTTATTGGTGTACTGCTCATTACTTGAAATTATCATGAAGGTCGGAAAAAAAAATATGATGAGATTTCAGGAGACTGTAGTATTTTGGGCAGCCTAACAACGCCTTTCATTGAATGTGTCTTTCGTCAGTCTCTGCTTAGGTCTACATCCAGAGGAAACAAAAAATAAAAATAGAATGTAGAACTACTTTACTGTTTCAAGTTTCAAGAAGCTAGCACAAACCGTGTTTGATTTAGAGTTCGAACTACATTTGTCAATATAGGAGAAAACAGAGTGAAACCTAAAAATTCAAACTTTTACTCCAAAAGAATGCTTCAATCTAGGGGAACTAAACTTTGGCATCCAAATGGGATTGGTGTACTGATCATTACTTGAAAGTATCACGAAGATTGGATGAAAAAATATATGTTGAGATTTCAAGAGACTCTAGTGTGTTGGAAGTTTGGCAACCCCTTTCAGTATAAGTGTTATTCGCCAGTCCCAGCTTTAGGATACAAGAGGAAACAAACCTTAGTGATAGAACGTAGTAGTACTTTATTGTGTCAATTTTCAAGAAGCTAGCACAAACCGTGTTTGATTTAGAGTTCTAACTGCATCTGTCAATATAGGAGAAAACAGAGTTAAACCTATAATTTCTAACTGTTCCTGCCAACGAATGCTACAACCTAGAAGAACAAAACTTGGGCATCCACGTTTGATTGGTGTACTGACAATACTTGAAAGAATCATGAAGATTTTAATGAAAAAATGTATGTTGTGATTTCAGGAGACGGTAGTTTTTTGGAAGCTTAACAACGCCTTTCATTGAAAGTATTATTCGCCAGTCTCTGCTTAAGGCTACATCAAGTGGAAACAAACCTTAGAGATAGAACGTAGAACTACTTTATTGTGTCAAGTTTCAAGAAGCTAGCACAAACCATGTTTGATTTAGAGTTCGAACTGCATCTGTCAATATAGGAGAAACCATAGTGAAAACTAAAAATTCAAACTGTTACTGCAAACGAATGCTTCAACCTAGGAGAACGAAACTTGAACATTCACGTTTTATTGGTGTACTGCTGATTCCATGAAATTATCATGAAGGTCGGAAAAAAAAATATGTTGAGATTTCAGGAGACTGTAGTATTTTGGCAGCCTAACAACGCCTTTCATTGAATGTGTCTTTCGTCAGTCTCTGCTTAGGTCTACATCCAGAGGAAACAAAAAATAAAAATAGAATGTAGAACTACTTTACTGTTTCAAGTTTCAAGAAGCTAGCACAAACCGTGTTTGATTTAGAGTTCGAACTACATTTGTCAATATAGGAGAAAACAGAGTGAAACCTAAAAATTCAAACTTTTACTCCAAAAGAATGCTTCAATCTAGGGGAACTAAACTTTGGCATCCAAATGGGATTGGTGTACTGATCATTACTTGAAAGTATCATGAAGATTGGATGAAAAAATATATGTTGAGATTTCAGGAGACTCTAGTGTGTTGGAAGTTTGGCAACCCCTTTCAGTATAAGTGTTATTCGCCAGTCCCAGCTTTAGGATACAAGAGGAAACAAACCTTAGAGATAGAACGTAGAACTACTTTATTGTGTCAAGTTTCAGGAAGCTAGCACAAACCGTGTTTGATTTAGAGTTCTAACTGCATCTGTCAATATAGGAGAAAACAGAGTGAAACCTATAATTTCTAACTGTTCCTGCCAACGAATGCTACAACCTAGAAGAACAAAACTTGGGCATCCACGTTTGATTGGTGTACTGATCAATACTTGAAAGAATCATGAAGATTTTAATGAAAAAATGTATGTTGTGATTTCAGGAGACGGTAGTTTTTTGGAAGCTTAACAACGCCTTTCATTGAAAGTATTATTCGCCAGTCTCTGCTTAAGGCTACATCAAGAGGAAACAAACCTTAGAGATAGAACGCAGAACTACTTTATTGTGTCAAGTTTCAAGAAGCTAGCACAAACCATGTTTGATTTAGAGTTCGAACTGCATCTGTCAATATAGGAGAAACCATAGTGAAAACTAAAAATTCAAACTGTTACTGCAAACGAATGCTTCAACCTAGGAGAACGAAACTTGAACATCCACGTTTTATTGGTGTACTGCTCATTATTTGAAATTATCATGAAGGTCGGAAAAAAAAATATGATGAGATTTCAGGAGACTGTAGTATTTTGGCAGCCTAACAACGCCTTTCATTGAATGTGTCTTTCGTCAGTCTCTGCTTAGGTCTACATCCAGAGGAAACAAAAAATAAAAATAGAATGTAGAACTACTTTACTGTTTCAAGTTTCAAGAAGCTAGCACAAACCCTGTTTGATTTAGAGTTCTAACTGCATCTGTCAATATAGGAGAAAACAGAGTGAAACCTATAATTTCTAACTGTTCCTGCAACGAATGCTACAACCTAGAAGAACAAAACTTGGGCATCCACGTTTGATTGGTGTACTGATCAATACTTGAAAGAATCATGAAGATTGGATGAAAAAATATATGTGGAGATTTCAGGAGACTGTAGTTTTTTAGAAGCTTAACAACGCCTTTCATTGAAAGTGTTATTCGCCAGTCTCTGCTTAAGGCTACATCAAGAGGAAACAAACCTTAGAGATAGAACGTAGAACTACTTTACTGTGTCAAGTTTCAAGAAGCTAGCACAAACCGTGTTTGATTTAGAGTTCTAACTGCATCTGTCAATATAGGAGAAAACAGAGTGAAACCTATAATTTCTAACTGTTCCTGCAAACGAATGCTACAACCTAGAAGAACAAAACTTGGGCATCCACGTTTGATTGGTGTACTGATCAATACTTGAAAGAATCATGAAGATTGGATGAAAAAGTATATGTTGAGATTTCAGAAGACGGTAGTTTTTTAGAAGCTTAACAACACCTTTCATTGAAAGTGTTATTCGCCAGTCTCTGCTTAAGGCTACATCAAGAGGAAACAAACCTTAGAGATAGAACGTAGAACTACTTTATTGTGTCAAGTTTCAAGAAGCTAGCACAAACCATGTTTGATTTTGAGTTCGAACTGCATCTGTCAATATAGGAGAAAACATAGTGAAAACTAAAAATTCAAACTGTTACTGCAAACGAATGCTTCAACCTAGGAGAACGAAACTTGAACATCCACGTTTTATTGGTGTACTGCTCATTACTTGAAATTATCATGAAGGTCGGAAAAAAAAAATATGATGAGATTTCAGGAGACTGTAGTATTTTGGCAGCCTAACAACGCCTTTCATTGAATGTGTCTTTCGTCAGTCTCTGCTTAGGTCTACATCCAGAGGAAACAAAAAATAAAAAGAGAATGTAGAACTACTTTACTGTTTCAAGTTTCAAGAAGCTAGCACAAACCGTGTTTGATTTAGAGTTCGAACTACATTTGTCAATATAGGAGAAAACAGAGTGAAACCTAAAAATTCAAACTTTTACTCCAAAAGAATGCTTCAATCTAGGGGAACTAAACTTTGGCATCCAAATGGGATTGGTGTACTGATCATTACTTGAAAGTATCACGAAGATTGGATGAAAAAATATATGTTGAGATTTCAAGAGACTCTAGTGTGTTGGAAGTTTGGCAACCCCTTTCAGTATAAGTGTTATTCGCCAGTCCCAGCTTTAGGATACAAGAGGAAACAAACCTTAGTGATAGAACGTAGTAGTACTTTATTGTGTCAATTTTCAAGAAGCTAGCACAAACCGTGTTTGATTTAGAGTTCTAACTGCATCTGTCAATATAGGAGAAAACAGAGTGAAACCTATAATTTCTAACTGTTCCTGCAAACGAATGCTACAACCTAGAAGAACAAAACTTGGGCATCCACGTTTGATTGGTGTACTGATCAATACTTGAAAGAATCATGAAGATTTTAATGAAAAAATGTATGTTGTGATTTCAGGAGACGGTAGTTTTTTGGAAGCTTAACAACGCCTTTCATTGAAAGTATTATTCGCCAGTCTCTGCTTAAGGCTACATCAAGTGGAAACAAACCTTAGAGATAGAACGTAGAACTACTTTATTGTGTCAAGTTTCAAGAAGCTAGCACAAACCATGTTTGATTTAGAGTTCGAACTGCATCTGTCAATATAGGAGAAACCATAGTGAAAACTAAAAATTCAAACTGTTACTGCAAACGAATGCTTCAACCTAGGAGAACGAAACTTGAACATCCACGTTTTATTGGTGTACTGCTCATTATTTGAAATTATCATGAAGGTCGGAAAAAAAATATGATGAGATTTCAGGAGACTGTAGTATTTTGGCAGCCTAACAACGCCTTTCATTGCATGTGTCTTTCGTCAGTCTCTGCTTAGGTCTACATCCAGAGGAAACAAAAAATAAAAATAGAATGTAGAACTACTTTACTGTTTCAAGTTTCAAGAAGCTAGCACAAACCCTGTTTGATTTAGAGTTCTAACTGCATCTGTCAATATAGGAGAAAACAGAGTGAAACCTATAATTTCTAACTGTTCCTGCAACGAATGCTACAACCTAGAAGAACAAAACTTGGGCATCCACGTTTGATTGGTGTACTGATCAATACTTGAAAGAATCATGAAGATTGGATGAAAAAATATATGTGGAGATTTCAGGAGACTGTAGTTTTTTAGAAGCTTAACAACGCCTTTCATTGAAAGTGTTATTCGCCAGTCTCTGCTTAAGGCTTACATCAAGAGGAAACAAACCTTAGAGATAGAACGTAGAACTACTTTACTGTGTCAAGTTTCAAGAAGCTAGCACAAACCGTGTTTGATTTAGAGTTCTAACTGCATCTGTCAATATAGGAGAAAACAGAGTGAAACCTATAATTTCTAACTGTTCCTGCAAACGAATGCTACAACCTAGAAGAACAAAACTTGGGCATCCACGTTTGATTGGTGTACTGATCAATACTTGAAAGAATCATGAAGATTGGATGAAAAAGTATATGTTGAGATTTCAGAAGACGGTAGTTTTTTTAGAAGCTTAACAACACCTTTCATTGAAAGTGTTATTCGCCAGTCTCTGCCTTAAGGCTACATCAAGAGGAAACAAACCTTAGAGATAGAACGTAGAACTACTTTATTGTGTCAAGTTTCAAGAAGCTAGCACAAACCATGTTTGATTTTGAGTTCGAACTGCATCTGTCAATATAGGAGAAAACATAGTGAAAACTAAAAATTCAAACTGTTACTGCAAACGAATGCTTCAACCTAGGAGAACGAAACTTGAACATCCACGTTTTATTGGTGTACTGCTCATTACTTGAAATTATCATGAAGGTCGGAAAAAAAAATATGATGAGATTTCAGGAGACTGTAGTATTTTGGCAGCCTAACAACGCCTTTCATTGAATGTGTCTTTCGTCAGTCTCTGCTTAGGTCTACATCCAGAGGAAACAAAAAATAAAAATAGAATGTAGAACTACTTTACTGTTTCAAGTTTCAAGAAGCTAGCACAAACCGTGTTTGATTTAGAGTTCGAACTACATTTGTCAATATAGGAGAAAACAGAGTGAAACCTAAAAATTCAAACTTTTACTCCAAAAGAATGCTTCAATCTAGGGGAACTAAACTTTGGCATCCAAATGGGATTGGTGTACTGATCATTACTTGAAAGTATCACGAAGATTGGATGAAAAAATATATGTTGAGATTTCAAGAGACTCTAGTGTGTTGGAAGTTTGGCAACCCCTTTCAGTATAAGTGTTATTCGCCAGTCCCAGCTTTAGGATACAAGAGGAAACAAACCTTAGTGATAGAACGTAGTAGTACTTTATTGTGTCAATTTTCAAGAAGCTAGCACAAACCGTGTTTGATTTAGAGTTCTAACTGCATCTGTCAATATAGGAGAAAACAGAGTTAAACCTATAATTTCTAACTGTTCCTGCCAACGAATGCTACAACCTAGAAGAACAAAACTTGGGCATCCACGTTTGATTGGTGTACTGATCAATACTTGAAAGAATCATGAAGATTTTAATGAAAAAATGTATGTTGTGATTTCAGGAGACGGTAGTATTTTGGAAGCTTAACAACGCCTTTCATTGAAAGTATTATTCGCCAGTCTCTGCTTAAGGCTACATCAAGTGGAAACAAACCTTAGAGATAGAACGTAGAACTACTTTATTGTGTCAAGTTTCAAGAAGCTAGCACAAACCATGTTTGATTTAGAGTTCAAACTGCATCTGTCAATATAGGAGAAACCATAGTGAAAACTAAAAATTCAAACTGTTACTGCAAACGAATGCTTCAACCTAGGAGAACGAAACTTGAACATTCACGTTTTATTGGTGTACTGCTGATTCCATGAAATTATCATGAAGGTCGGAAAAAAAAATATGTTGAGATTTCAGGAGACTGTAGTATTTTGGCAGCCTAACAACGCCTTTCATTGAATGTGTCTTTCGTCAGTCTCTGCTTAGGTCTACATCCAGAGGAAACAAAAAATAAAAATAGAATGTAGAACTACTTTACTGTTTCAAGTTTCAAGAAGCTAGCACAAACCGTGTTTGATTTAGAGTTCGAACTACATTTGTCAATATAGGAGAAAACAGAGTGAAACCTAAAAATTCAAACTTTTACTCCAAAAGAATGCTTCAATCTAGGGGAACTAAACTTTGGCATCCAAATGGGATTGGTGTACTGATCATTACTTGAAAGTATCATGAAGATTGGATGAAAAAATATATGTTGAGATTTCAGGAGACTCTAGTGTGTTGGAAGTTTGGCAACCCCTTTCAGTATAAGTGTTATTCGCCAGTCCCAGCTTTAGGATACAAGAGGAAACAAACCCTTAGAGATAGAACGTAGAACTACTTTATTGTGTCAAGTTTCAGGAAGCTAGCACAAACCGTGTTTGATTTAGAGTTCTAACTGCATCTGTCAATATAGGAGAAAACAGAGTGAAACCTATAATTTCTAACTGTTCCTGCCAACGAATGCTACAACCTAGAAGAACAAAACTTGGGCATCCACGTTTGATTGGTGTACTGATCAATACTTGAAAGAATCATGAAGATTTTAATGAAAAAATGTATGTTGTGATTTCAGGAGACGGTAGTTTTTTGAAGCTTAACAACGCCTTTCATTGAAAGTATTATTCGCCAGTCTCTGCTTAAGGCTACATCAAGAGGAAACAAACCTTAGAGATAGAACGCAGAACTACTTTATTGTGTCAAGTTTCAAGAAGCTAGCACAAACCATGTTTGATTTAGAGTTCGAACTGCATCTGTCAATATAGGAGAAACCATAGTGAAAACTAAAAATTCAAACTGTTACTGCAAACGAATGCTTCAACCTAGGAGAACGAAACTTGAACATCCACGTTTTATTGGTGTACTGCTCATTATTTGAAATTATCATGAAGGTCGGAAAAAAAAATATGATGAGATTTCAGGAGACTGTAGTATTTTGGCAGCCTAACAACGCCTTTCATTGAATGTGTCTTTCGTCAGTCTCTGCTTAGGTCTACATCCAGAGGAAACAAAAAATAAAAATAGAATGTAGAACTACTTTACTGTTTCAAGTTTCAAGAAGCTAGCACAAACCCCTGTTTGATTTAGAGTTCTAACTGCATCTGTCAATATAGGAGAAAACAGAGTGAAACCTATAATTTCTAACTGTTCCTGCAACGAATGCTACAACCTAGAAGAACAAAACTTGGGCATCCACGTTTGATTGGTGTACTGATCAATACTTGAAAGAATCATGAAGATTGGATGAAAAATATATGTGGAGATTTCAGGAGACTGTAGTTTTTTAGAAGCTTAACAACGCCTTTCATTGAAAAGTGTTATTCGCCAGTCTCTGCTTAAGGCTACATCAAGAGGAAACAAACCTTAGAGATAGAACGTAGAACTACTTTACTGTGTCAAGTTTCAAGAAGCTAGCACAAACCGTGTTTGATTTAGAGTTCTAACTGCATCTGTCAATATAGGAGAAAACAGAGTGAAACCTATAATTTCTAACTGTTCCTGCAAACGAATGCTACAACCTAGAAGAACAAAACTTGGGCATCCACGTTTGATTGGTGTACTGATCAATACTTGAAAGAATCATGAAGATTGGATGAAAAGTATATGTTGAGATTTCAGAAGACGGTAGTTTTTTAGAAGCTTAACAACACCTTTCATTGAAAGTGTTATTCCCAGTCTCTGCTTAAGGCTACATCAAGAGGAAACAAACCTTAGAGATAGAACGTAGAACTACTTTATTGTGTCAAGTTTTCAAGAAGCTAGCACAAACCATGTTTGATTTTGAGTTCGAACTGCATCTGTCAATATAGGAGAAAACATAGTGAAAACTAAAAATTCAAACTGTTACTGCAAACGAATGCTTCAACCTAGGAGAACGAAACTTGAACATCCACGTTTTATTGGTGTACTGCTCATTACTTGAAATTATCATGAAGGTCGGAAAAAAAAATATGATGAGATTTCAGGAGACTGTAGTATTTTGCAGCCTAACAACGCCTTTCATTGAATGTGTCTTTCGTCAGTCTCTGCTTAGGTCTACATCCAGAGGAAACAAAAAATAAAAATAGAATGTAGAACTACTTTACTGTTTCAAGTTTCAAGAAGCTAGCACAAACCGTGTTTGATTTAGAGTTCGAACTACATTTGTCAATATAGGAGAAAACAGAGTGAAACCTAAAAATTCAAACTTTTACTCCAAAAGAATGCTTCAATCTAGGGGAACTAAACTTTGGCATCCAAATGGGATTGGTGTACTGATCATTACTTGAAAGTATCACGAAGATTGGATGAAAAAATATATGGTTGAGATTTCAAGAGACTCTAGTGTGTTGGAAGTTTGGCAACCCCTTTCAGTATAAGTGTTATTCGCCAGTCCCAGCTTTAGGATACAAGAGGAAACAAACCTTAGTGATAGAACGTAGTAGTACTTTATTGTGTCAATTTTCAAGAAGCTAGCACAAACCGTGTTTGATTTAGGAGTTCTAACTGCATCTGTCAATATAGGAGAAAAC
>NW_027513928.1:0-52935 GCF_048772815.1 Callospermophilus lateralis
TTTTGTCAAGTTTCAAAGAGTTACTACAAACCATGTTGGATTTAGAGTTCCAAATTCATCTATCAATATATAAGAGAACAGAGTGAAACCTAAATATAAAAACTGCTACTGTAGACGAACACTTCTACCTAGAGGAACAAAATTTGGTGAGAAAAGTGGGATTTGTGTACTGACCATTACCACCAAGTATCATCAACATTGGGTGAAAAAATATTTGCTCGTATTTCGGAAACTCGTTATTTCTTAGAAGCTTGGCAACCCCTTTCAATGAAAGTGCTTTTCCACAGTATCTGCTTAGGGCTACATGAAGCGGAAACCAATCATAGAGACAAAACTGAGAACACCTTTATTTTGTCAAGTTTCAAAGAGCTACTACAAACCATGTTGGATTTACAGTTCCAAATTCATCTATCTATATATTAGAGAACAAATTGAACTTAAAATATAAACTGCTACTGTAAACAAACGCTTCAACCTAGAAGAACAAAATTTGGTGAGTCTAGCGGGATTTGTGTACCAATCATTACCACCAAGTATCATCAAGATTGGTTGAAAAAATATTTGCTGGTATTCGGAAACTCGTTATTTTTTAGAAGCTTGTCAACCCCTCTCAATGAAAGTGCTTTTCCACAGTCTGTGCCTAGGACTACTTGAAGAGAAAACAAACCATAGAGACAAAACTGAGAACTCCTTTACTTTGTCAAGTTTGAAAGAGCTATTACACACCATGTTGGATTTAGAGTCCAAATTCATCTATCTATGTAGGAGAGAACAGAGTGAATCCTAAATATAAAAACTGCTACTGTAGACGAACGCGTCAACCCAGAAGAACAAAATTTGGTGAGCCAATTGGGACTTGTGTACAGATCATTATTACCAAGTATCATCAACATTGGGTGAAAAAATATTTGCTGGTATTTCGGAAACTCGTTATTTCTTATAAGCTTAGCAACCCCTCTCAATGAAATTTTGTTTCCACAGTCTGTGCCTAGGGCTACTTGAAGAGGAAACAAACCATAGAGACAAAACTGAGAACTCCTTTATTTTTTCAAGTTTCATAGAGCTACTACAAACCATGTTGGATTTAGAGTTCCAAATTCATCTATCAATATAGGAGAGAACAGAGTGAAACCTAAAAATAAAAACTGCTACTGTAAACGAACGCTTCAACCTAGAAAACAAAATTTGGTGAGCCAATAGGGATTTGTGTACTTGTCACTACCACCACGTATCATCAAGATTGTGTGAAAAAATATTTGCTGGTATTTCGGAAACTCATTATTTCTTAGAAGGTTGGCACACCTCTCAATGAAAGTGCTTTTCCACAGTCTGTGCCTAGGACTAATTGAAGAGGAAACAAACCATAGAGAAAAAACTGAGAACTCCTTTATTTTGTCAAGTTTCAAAGAGCTACTACAAACCATGATGGATTTAGAGTTCCAAATTCATCTATCAATATACGAGAGAACAGAGGGAAACCTAAATATAAAAACTGATACTGTAAAGGAACGCTTCAACCTAGAAGAAGAAAATTTCGTGAGCCAAGTGGGATTTGTGTATTGATCATTACCACCAAGTAACATCAACATTGGGTGAAAAAATATTTGCTGGTATTTCGGAAACTCGTTATTTCTTAGAAGCTTGGCAACCCCTCTCAATGAAAGTGCTTTTCCACAATCTGTGCCTAGGGCTACTTGAAGAGGAAACAAACCATAGAGACAAAACTGAGAACTCCTTTATTTTGTCAAGTTTCAAAGAGCTGCTACAAACCATGTTGGATTTAGAGTTAGAAATACAACTATCAATATAGGAGAGAACAGAGTGAAACCTAAATATAAAAACTGCTACTGTAGACGAACTTGTCAACGTAGAAGTACAAAATTTGGTGAGGCAAGTGGGATTTGTGTACTGATCATTACCACCATGTATCATCAAGATTGGGTGAAAAAATATTTGCTGCTATTTAGGAAACTCGTTATTTCTTAAAACCTTGGCAACCCCTCTCAACGAAAGTGGTTTTCCACAGTATGTGCCTAGGGCTGCTTGAAGAGGAAACAAACCATAGAGACAAAACTGAGAACTCCTTTATTTTGTCAAGTTTCAAAGAGCTACTACAAACCATGTTGAATTTAGAGTTCCAAATTCATCTATCTATATAGGAGAGAACAGAGGGAAACTAAAAATATAAACTGCTACTGTAGATGAACTTGTCAAGCTAGAAGAACAAAATTTGGTGAGTCAAGTGGGATTTGTCTACCGATCATTACTAGAAGTATCATCAAGATTGGGTGAAAAATATTTGCTGGTATTTCGGAAACTCGTTATTTCTTAGAAGCTTGGCAACCGCTCTCAATGAAAGTGCTTTTCCACAGTCTGTGCCTAGGGCTACTTGAACAGGAAACAAACCATAGAGACAAAACTGAGAACTCCTTTATTTTGTCATGTTTCAAAGAGCTACTACAAACCATGTTGGATTTAGAGTTCCAAATTCATCTATCAATATAGGAGAGAACAGAGTGAAACCTAAATATAAAAACTGCTACTGTAGACGAACGCGTCAAAATAGAAGAATAAAAATTGGTGAGCCAAGTGGGATTTGTGTACCGATCATTACCACCAAGTATCATCAAGATTGGGTGAAAAAATATTTGCTGCTATTTAGGAAACTCGTTATTTCTTAGAAGCTTGGCAACCCATCTCAATGAAAGTGCTTTTCCACAGTCTGTGCCTAGGGCTACTTGAAGAGGAAACAAACCATAGAGACAAAACTGACAACTCCTTTATTTTGTCAACTTTCAAAGAGCTACTACAAACCATGTTGGAATTAGAGTTCCAAATTCATCTATCTATATAGGAGAGAACAGAGTGAACCCTAAAAATAAAAACTGCTACTGTAAACGAACGCTTCAACCTAGAAGAACAAAATTTGGTGAGCCAAGTGGGATTTGTGTACTTGTCATTACCACCACGTATCATCAACACTGGCTGAAAAAATATTTGCTGGTATTTCGGAAACTCGTAATTTCTTGGAAACCTGGCATCCCCTTTCAATGAAAGTGCTTTTCCACAGTCTCTGCTTAGGGCTACATCATGCGGAAACAAATAATAGAGACGAATCTGAAAACTCCTTTATTTTGTCACGTTTCAAAGAGCTACTAGAAACCATGTTAGATATAGAGTTCCAAATTCATCTATCTATATAGAAGAGAACAGAGGGAACTTAAAAATATAAACTGCTACTGTAAACGAACGCTTCAACCTAGAAGAACAAAATTTGGTGAGTCAAGTGGGATTTGTGTACCAATCATTACCACCAAGTATCATCAAGATTGGGTGAGAAAATATTTGCTGGTATTTCGGAAACTCGTTATTTCTTAGAAGCTTGGCAACCCCTCTCAATGAAAGTGCTTTTCCACAGTCTGTGCCTAGGACTACTTGAAGAGGAAACAAATCATAGAGACAAAACTGAGAACTCCTTTCTTTTGTCAAGTTTCAAAGACCTACTACAAACCATGTTGGATTTAGAGTTCCAAATTCATCTATCTATATAGGAGAGAACAGAGTGAAACCTAAAAATAAAAACTCCTCTGTAAACGAACGCTTCAACCTAGGAAAACAAAATTTGGTGAGCCAAGTGGGATTTGTGTACTTGTCATTACCACCACGTATCATCAACATTGGGTGAAAAAATATTTGCTGGTATTTCGGAAACTCGTAATTTATTGGAAGCTTGGCAACCACTTTCAATGAAATTGCTTTTTCACAGTCTCTGCTTAGGGCTACATGAAGCGGCAACAAATCAAAGAGAAAAAACTGAGAACTCCTTTATTTTGTCAAGTTTCAAAGAGCTACTACAAACCATGTTGGATTTAGAGTTCCAAATTCATCTATCTATATAGGAGAGAACAGAATGAAACCTAAAAATAAAAACTGCTACTGTAAACGAACGCTTCAACCTAGAAGAAGAAATTTTGGTGAGCCAACTGGGATTTGTGTACTAATCATTACCACCAAGTATCATCAAGATTGGGTGAAAAAATATTTGCTGGTATTTCGGAAACTCGTTATTTCTTAGAAGCTTGGCAACCCCTCTCAATGAAAGTGCTTTTCAACAGTCTGTGCCTAGGACTACTTGAAGAGGAAACAAATCATAGAGACAAAACTGAGAACTCCTTTCTTTTGTCATGTTTCAAAGAGCTACTACAAACCATGTTGGATTTAGAGTTCCAAATTCATCTATCTATATAGGAGAGAACAGAGTGAAACCTAAAAATAAAAACTGCTACTGTAAACGAACGCTTGAACCTAGAAGAACAATATTTGGTGGGGTAAGTGGGATTTGTGTACTTGTCATTACCACCACGTATCATCAACATTGGGTGAAAAAATATTTGCTGGTATTTCGTAAACACGTAATTTCTTGGAAGCTTGGCAACCCCTTTCAATGAAAGTGCAATTCCACAGTCTCTGCTTACTGCTACATGAAGCGGAAACAAATCATAGAGACAAAACTGAAAACTCCTTTATTTTGTCAAGTTACAAAGAGCTACTACAAACCATGGTGGATTTAGAGTTCCAAATTCATCTATCTATATAGGAGAGAACAGACTGAAACCTAAATATAAAAACTGCTACTGTAGACGAACGCTTCAACCTAGAAGAACAAAATTTGGTGAGCCAAGTGGGATTTGTGTACTGATCATTACCACCAAGTATCATCAAGATTGGGTGAAAAAGTATTTGCTGGTATTTCGAAACTTGTTATTTCTTAGAAGCTTGGCAACCCCTCTCAATGAAAGTGCTTTTCCACACTCTGTGCCTAGGGCTACTTGAAGATGAAACAAACCATAGAGAGAAAACTGAGAACTCCTTTATTTTGTCAAGTTTCAAAGAGTTACTACAAATCATGTTGGATTTAGAGTTCAAAATTCATCTATCAATATAGGAGAGAACAGAGTGAAACCTAAATATAAAAACTGCTACTGTAGATGAACGCTTCTACCTAGAGGAACAAAATTTGGTGAGCCAAGTGGGATTTGTGTACTGATCATTATTACCAAGTATCATCAACATTGGGTGAATAAATATTTGCTGGTATTTCGGAAACTCGTTATTTCTTATAAGCTTGGCAACCCCTCTCAATATAATTGTGTTTCCAGGGTCTGTGCCTAGGGCTACTTGAAGAGGAAACAAACCATTGAGACAAAACTGAGAACTCCTTTATTTTTTCAAGTATCATAGAGCTACTACAAACCATGTTGGATTTAGAGTTCCAAATTCATCTATCAATATAGGAGAGAACAGAGTGAAACCTAAAAATAAAAACTGCTACTGTAAACGAACGCTTGAACCTAGAAGAACAATATTTGGTGAGGTAAGTGGGATTTGAGTACTTGTCATTACCACCACGTATCATCAACATTGGGTGAAAAAATATTTGCTGGTATTTCGGAAACACGTAATTTCTTGGAAGCTTGGCAACCCCTTTCAATGAAAGTGCATTTCCAAAGTCTCTGCTTACGGCTACATGAAGCGGAAACAAATCATAGAGACAAAACTGAAAACTCCTTTATTTTGTAAAGTTACAAAGAGCTACTACAAACCATGGTGGATTTAGAGTTCCAAATTCATCTATCTATATAGGAGAGAACAGACTGAAACCTAAATATAAAAACTGCTACTGTAGACGAACGCTTCAACCTAGAAGAACAAAATTTTGTGAGCCAAGTGGGATTTGTGTACTGATCATTACCACCAAGTATCATCAAGATTGGGTGAAAAAATATTTGCTGGTATTTTGAAACTTGTTATTTCTTAGAAGCTTGGCAACCCCTCTCAATGAAAGTGCTTTTCCACACTCTGTGCCTAGGGCTACTTGAAGATGAAACAAACCATAGAGACAAAACTGAGAACTCCTTTATTTTGTCAAGTTTCAAAGAGTTACTACAAACCATGTTGGATTTAGAGTTCCAAATTCATCTATCAATATATAAGAGAACAGAGTGAAACCTAAATATAAAAACTGCTACTGTAGACGAACACTTCTACCTAGAGGAACAAAATTTGGTGAGAAAAGTGGGATTTGTGTACTGACCATTACCACCAAGTATCATCAACATTGGGTGAAAAAATATTTGCTCGTATTTCGGAAACTCGTTATTTCTTAGAAGCTTGGCAACCCCTTTCAATGAAAGTGCTTTTCCACAGTCTCTGCTTAGGGCTACATGAAGCGGAAACCAATCATAGAGACAAAACTGAGAACACCTTTATTTTGTCAAGTTTCAAAGAGCTACTACAAACCATGTTGGATTTACAGTTCCAAATTCATCTATCTATATATTAGAGAACAAATTGAACTTAAAATATAAACTGCTACTGTAAACAAACGCTTCAACCTAGAAGAACAAAATTTGGTGAGTCTAGCGGGATTTGTGTACCAATCATTACCACCAAGTATCATCAAGATTGGTTGAAAAAATATTTGCTGGTATTCGGAAACTCGTTATTTTTTAGAAGCTTGTCAACCCCTCTCAATGAAAGTGCTTTTCCACAGTCTGTGCCTAGGACTACTTGAAGAGAAAACAAACCATAGAGACAAAACTGAGAACTCCTTTACTTTGTCAAGTTTGAAAGAGCTATTACACACCATGTTGGATTTAGAGTCCAAATTCATCTATCTATGTAGGAGAGAACAGAGTGAATCCTAAATATAAAAACTGCTACTGTAGACGAACGCGTCAACCCAGAAGAACAAAATTTGGTGAGCCAATTGGGACTTGTGTACAGATCATTATTACCAAGTATCATCAACATTGGGTGAAAAAATATTTGCTGGTATTTCGGAAACTCGTTATTTCTTATAAGCTTAGCAACCCCTCTCAATGAAATTTTGTTTCCACAGTCTGTGCCTAGGGCTACTTGAAGAGGAAACAAACCATAGAGACAAAACTGAGAACTCCTTTATTTTTTCAAGTTTCATAGAGCTACTACAAACCATGTTGGATTTAGAGTTCCAAATTCATCTATCAATATAGGAGAGAACAGAGTGAAACCTAAAAATAAAAACTGCTACTGTAAACGAACGCTTCAACCTAGAAAACAAAATTTGGTGAGCCAATAGGGATTTGTGTACTTGTCACTACCACCACGTATCATCAAGATTGTGTGAAAAAATATTTGCTGGTATTTCGGAAACTCATTATTTCTTAGAAGGTTGGCACACCTCTCAATGAAAGTGCTTTTCCACAGTCTGTGCCTAGGACTAATTGAAGAGGAAACAAACCATAGAGAAAAAACTGAGAACTCCTTTATTTTGTCAAGTTTCAAAGAGCTACTACAAACCATGATGGATTTAGAGTTCCAAATTCATCTATCAATATACGAGAGAACAGAGGGAAACCTAAATATAAAAACTGATACTGTAAAGGAACGCTTCAACCTAGAAGAAGAAAATTTCGTGAGCCAAGTGGGATTTGTGTATTGATCATTACCACCAAGTAACATCAACATTGGGTGAAAAAATATTTGCTGGTATTTCGGAAACTCGTTATTTCTTAGAAGCTTGGCAACCCCTCTCAATGAAAGTGCTTTTCCACAATCTGTGCCTAGGGCTACTTGAAGAGGAACAAACCATAGAGACAAAACTGAGAACTCCTTTATTTTGTCAAGTTTCAAAGAGCTGCTACAAACCATGTGGGATTTAGAGTTAGAAATACAACTATCAATATAGGAGAGAACAGAGTGAAACCTAAATATAAAAACTGCTACTGTAGACGAACTTGTCAACGTAGAAGTACAAAATTTGGTGAGGCAAGTGGGATTTGTGTACTGATCATTACCACCATGTATCATCAAGATTGGGTGAAAAAATATTTGCTGCTATTTAGGAAACTCGTTATTTCTTAAAACCTTGGCAACCCCTCTCAACGAAAGTGGTTTTCCACAGTATGTGCCTAGGGCTGCTTGAAGAGGAAACAAACCATAGAGACAAAACTGAGAACTCCTATATTTTGTCAAGTTTCAAAGAGCTACTACAAACCATGTTGAATTTAGAGTTCCAAATTCATCTATCTATATAGGAGAGAACAGAGGGAAACTAAAAATATAAACTGCTACTGTAGATGAACTTGTCAAGCTAGAAGAACAAAATTTGGTGAGTCAAGTGGGATTTGTCTACCGATCATTACTAGAAGTATCATAAAGATTGGGTGAAAAATATTTGCTGGTATTTCGGAAACTCGTTATTTCTTAGAAGCTTGGCAACCCCTCTCAATGAAAGTGCTTTTCCACAGTCTGTGCCTAGGGCTACTTGAACAGGAAACAAACCATAGAGACAAAACTGAGAACTCCTTTATTTTGTCATGTTTCAAAGAGCTACTACAAACCATGTTGGATTTAGAGTTCCAAATTCATCTATCAATATAGGAGAGAACAGAGTGAAACCTAAATATAAAAACTGCTACTGTAGACGAACGCGTCAACATAGAAGAATAAAAATTGGTGAGCCAAGTGGGATTTGTGTACCGATCATTACCACCAAGTATCATCAAGATTGGGTGAAAAAATATTTGCTGCTATTTAGGAAACTCGTTATTTCTTAGAAGCTTGGCAACCCATCTCAATGAAAGTGCTTTTCCACAGTCTGTGCCTAGGGCTACTTGAAGAGGAAACAAACCATAGAGACAAAACTGACAACTCCTTTATTTTGTCAACTTTCAAAGAGCTACTACAAACCATGTTGGAATTAGAGTTCCAAATTCATCTATCTATATAGGAGAGAACAGAGTGAACCCTAAAAATAAAAACTGCTACTGTAAACGAACGCTTCAACCTAGAAGAACAAAATTTGGTGAGCCAAGTGGGATTTGTGTACTTGTCATTACCACCACGTATCATCAACACTGGCTGAAAAAATATTTGCTGGTATTTCGGAAACTCGTAATTTCTTGGAAACCTGGCATCCCCTTTCAATGAAAGTGCTTTTCCACAGTCTCTGCTTAGGGCTACATCATGCGGAAACAAATAATAGAGACGAATCTGAAAACTCCTTTATTTTGTCACGTTTCAAAGAGCTACTAGAAACCATGTTAGATATAGAGTTCCAAATTCATCTATCTATATAGAAGAGAACAGAGGGAACTTAAAAATATAAACTGCTACTGTAAACGAACGCTTCAACCTAGAAGAACAAAATTTGGTGAGTCAAGTGGGATTTGTGTACCAATCATTACCACCAAGTATCATCAAGATTGGGTGAGAAAATATTTGCTGGTATTTCGGAAACTCGTTATTTCTTAGAAGCTTGGCAACCCCTCTCAATGAAAGTGCTTTTCCACAGTCTGTGCCTAGGACTACTTGAAGAGGAAACAAATCATAGAGACAAAACTGAGAACTCCTTTCTTTTGTCAAGTTTCAAAGACCTACTACAAACCATGTTGGATTTAGAGTTCCAAATTCATCTATCTATATAGGAGAGAACAGAGTGAAACCTAAAAATAAAAACTCCTCTGTAAACGAACGCTTCAACCTAGGAAAACAAAATTTGGTGAGCCAAGTGGGATTTGTGTACTTGTCATTACCACCACGTATCATCAACATTGGGTGAAAAAATATTTGCTGGTATTTCGGAAACTCGTAATTTATTGGAAGCTTGGCAACCACTTTCAATGAAATTGCTTTTTCACAGTCTCTGCTTAGGGCTACATGAAGCGGCAACAAATCAAAGAGAAAAAACTGAGAACTCCTTTATTATGTCAAGTTTCAAAGAGCTACTACAAACCATGTTGGATTTAGAGTTCCAAATTCATCTATCTATATAGGAGAGAACAGAATGAAACCTAAAAATAAAAACTGCTACTGTAAACGAACGCTTCAACCTAGAAGAAGAAATTTTGGTGAGCCAACTGGGATTTGTGTACTAATCATTACCACCAAGTATCATCAAGATTGGGTGAAAAAATATTTGCTGGTATTTCGGAAACTCGTTATTTCTTAGAAGCTTGGCAACCCCTCTCAATGAAAGTGCTTTTCAACAGTCTGTGCCTAGGACTACTTGAAGAGGAAACAAATCATAGAGACAAAACTGAGAACTCCTTTCTTTTGTCATGTTTCAAAGAGCTACTACAAACCATGTTGGATTTAGAGTTCCAAATTCATCTATCTATATAGGAGAGAACAGAGTGAAACCTAAAAATAAAAACTGCTACTGTAAACGAACGCTTGAACCTAGAAGAACAATATTTGGTGGGGTAAGTGGGATTTGTGTACTTGTCATTACCACCACGTATCATCAACATTGGGTGAAAAAATATTTGCTGGTATTTCGTAAACACGTAATTTCTTGGAAGCTTGGCAACCCCTTTCAATGAAAGTGCAATTCCACAGTCTCTGCTTACTGCTACATGAAGCGGAAACAAATCATAGAGACAAAACTGAAAACTCCTTTATTTTGTCAAGTTACAAAGAGCTACTACAAACCATGGTGGATTTAGAGTTCCAAATTCATCTATCTATATAGGAGAGAACAGACTGAAACCTAAATATAAAAACTGCTACTGTAGACGAACGCTTCAACCTAGAAGAACAAAATTTGGTGAGCCAAGTGGGATTTGTGTACTGATCATTACCACCAAGTATCATCAAGATTGGGTGAAAAAGTATTTGCTGGTATTTCGAAACTTGTTATTTCTTAGAAGCTTGGCAACCCCTCTCAATGAAAGTGCTTTTCCACACTCTGTGCCTAGGGCTACTTGAAGATGAAACAAACCATAGAGAGAAAACTGAGAACTCCTTTATTTTGTCAAGTTTCAAAGAGTTACTACAAATCATGTTGGATTTAGAGTTCCAAATTCATCTATCAATATAGGAGAGAACAGAGTGAAACCTAAATATAAAAACTGCTACTGTAGACGAACGCGTCAACATAGAAGAATAAAAATTGGTGAGCCAAGTGGGATTTGTGTACCGATCATTACCACCAAGTATCATCAAGATTGGGTGAAAAAATATTTGCTGCTATTTAGGAAACTCGTTATTTCTTAGAAGCTTGGCAACCCATCTCAATGAAAGTGCTTTTCCACAGTCTGTGCCTAGGGCTACTTGAAGAGGAAACAAACCATAGAGACAAAACTGACAACTCCTTTATTTTGTCAACTTTCAAAGAGCTACTACAAACCATGTTGGAATTAGAGTTCCAAATTCATCTATCTATATAGGAGAGAACAGAGTGAACCCTAAAAATAAAAACTGCTACTGTAAACGAACGCTTCAACCTAGAAGAACAAAATTTGGTGAGCCAAGTGGGATTTGTGTACTTGTCATTACCACCACGTATCATCAACACTGGCTGAAAAAATATTTGCTGGTATTTCGGAAACTCGTAATTTCTTGGAAACCTGGCATCCCCTTTCAATGAAAGTGCTTTTCCACAGTCTCTGCTTAGGGCTACATCATGCGGAAACAAATAATAGAGACGAATCTGAAAACTCCTTTATTTTGTCACGTTTCAAAGAGCTACTAGAAACCATGTTAGATATAGAGTTCCAAATTCATCTATCTATATAGAAGAGAACAGAGGGAACTTAAAAATATAAACTGCTACTGTAAACGAACGCTTCAACCTAGAAGAACAAAATTTGGTGAGTCAAGTGGGATTTGTGTACCAATCATTACCACCAAGTATCATCAAGATTGGGTGAGAAAATATTTGCTGGTATTTCGGAAACTCGTTATTTCTTAGAAGCTTGGCAACCCCTCTCAATGAAAGTGCTTTTCCACAGTCTGTGCCTAGGACTACTTGAAGAGGAAACAAATCATAGAGACAAAACTGAGAACTCCTTTCTTTTGTCAAGTTTCAAAGACCTACTACAAACCATGTTGGATTTAGAGTTCCAAATTCATCTATCTATATAGGAGAGAACAGAGTGAAACCTAAAAATAAAAACTCCTCTGTAAACGAACGCTTCAACCTAGGAAAACAAAATTTGGTGAGCCAAGTGGGATTTGTGTACTTGTCATTACCACCACGTATCATCAACATTGGGTGAAAAAATATTTGCTGGTATTTCGGAAACTCGTAATTTATTGGAAGCTTGGCAACCACTTTCAATGAAATTGCTTTTTCACAGTCTCTGCTTAGGGCTACATGAAGCGGCAACAAATCAAAGAGAAAAAACTGAGAACTCCTTTATTATGTCAAGTTTCAAAGAGCTACTACAAACCATGTTGGATTTAGAGTTCCAAATTCATCTATCTATATAGGAGAGAACAGAATGAAACCTAAAAATAAAAACTGCTACTGTAAACGAACGCTTCAACCTAGAAGAAGAAATTTTGGTGAGCCAACTGGGATTTGTGTACTAATCATTACCACCAAGTATCATCAAGATTGGGTGAAAAAATATTTGCTGGTATTTCGGAAACTCGTTATTTCTTAGAAGCTTGGCAACCCCTCTCAATGAAAGTGCTTTTCAACAGTCTGTGCCTAGGACTACTTGAAGAGGAAACAAATCATAGAGACAAAACTGAGAACTCCTTTCTTTTGTCATGTTTCAAAGAGCTACTACAAACCATGTTGGATTTAGAGTTCCAAATTCATCTATCTATATAGGAGAGAACAGAGTGAAACCTAAAAATAAAAACTGCTACTGTAAACGAACGCTTGAACCTAGAAGAACAATATTTGGTGGGGTAAGTGGGATTTGTGTACTTGTCATTACCACCACGTATCATCAACATTGGGTGAAAAAATATTTGCTGGTATTTCGTAAACACGTAATTTCTTGGAAGCTTGGCAACCCCTTTCAATGAAAGTGCAATTCCACAGTCTCTGCTTACTGCTACATGAAGCGGAAACAAATCATAGAGACAAAACTGAAAACTCCTTTATTTTGTCAAGTTACAAAGAGCTACTACAAACCATGGTGGATTTAGAGTTCCAAATTCATCTATCTATATAGGAGAGAACAGACTGAAACCTAAATATAAAAACTGCTACTGTAGACGAACGCTTCAACCTAGAAGAACAAAATTTGGTGAGCCAAGTGGGATTTGTGTACTGATCATTACCACCAAGTATCATCAAGATTGGGTGAAAAAGTATTTGCTGGTATTTCGAAACTTGTTATTTCTTAGAAGCTTGGCAACCCCTCTCAATGAAAGTGCTTTTCCACACTCTGTGCCTAGGGCTACTTGAAGATGAAACAAACCATAGAGAGAAAACTGAGAACTCCTTTATTTTGTCAAGTTTCAAAGAGTTACTACAAATCATGTTGGATTTAGAGTTCCAAATTCATCTATCAATATAGGAGAGAACAGAGTGAAACCTAAATATAAAAACTGCTACTGTAGACGAACGCGTCAACATAGAAGAATAAAAATTGGTGAGCCAAGTGGGATTTGTGTACCGATCATTACCACCAAGTATCATCAAGATTGGGTGAAAAAATATTTGCTGCTATTTAGGAAACTCGTTATTTCTTAGAAGCTTGGCAACCCATCTCAATGAAAGTGCTTTTCCACAGTCTGTGCCTAGGGCTACTTGAAGAGGAAACAAACCATAGAGACAAAACTGACAACTCCTTTATTTTGTCAACTTTCAAAGAGCTACTACAAACCATGTTGGAATTAGAGTTCCAAATTCATCTATCTATATAGGAGAGAACAGAGTGAACCCTAAAAATAAAAACTGCTACTGTAAACGAACGCTTCAACCTAGAAGAACAAAATTTGGTGAGCCAAGTGGGATTTGTGTACTTGTCATTACCACCACGTATCATCAACACTGGCTGAAAAAATATTTGCTGGTATTTCGGAAACTCGTAATTTCTTGGAAACCTGGCATCCCCTTTCAATGAAAGTGCTTTTCCACAGTCTCTGCTTAGGGCTACATCATGCGGAAACAAATAATAGAGACGAATCTGAAAACTCCTTTATTTTGTCACGTTTCAAAGAGCTACTAGAAACCATGTTAGATATAGAGTTCCAAATTCATCTATCTATATAGAAGAGAACAGAGGGAACTTAAAAATATAAACTGCTACTGTAAACGAACGCTTCAACCTAGAAGAACAAAATTTGGTGAGTCAAGTGGGATTTGTGTACCAATCATTACCACCAAGTATCATCAAGATTGGGTGAGAAAATATTTGCTGGTATTTCGGAAACTCGTTATTTCTTAGAAGCTTGGCAACCCCTCTCAATGAAAGTGCTTTTCCACAGTCTGTGCCTAGGACTACTTGAAGAGGAAACAAATCATAGAGACAAAACTGAGAACTCCTTTCTTTTGTCAAGTTTCAAAGACCTACTACAAACCATGTTGGATTTAGAGTTCCAAATTCATCTATCTATATAGGAGAGAACAGAGTGAAACCTAAAAATAAAAACTCCTCTGTAAACGAACGCTTCAACCTAGGAAAACAAAATTTGGTGAGCCAAGTGGGATTTGTGTACTTGTCATTACCACCACGTATCATCAACATTGGGTGAAAAAATATTTGCTGGTATTTCGGAAACTCGTAATTTATTGGAAGCTTGGCAACCACTTTCAATGAAATTGCTTTTTCACAGTCTCTGCTTAGGGCTACATGAAGCGGCAACAAATCAAAGAGAAAAAACTGAGAACTCCTTTATTATGTCAAGTTTCAAAGAGCTACTACAAACCATGTTGGATTTAGAGTTCCAAATTCATCTATCTATATAGGAGAGAACAGAATGAAACCTAAAAATAAAAACTGCTACTGTAAACGAACGCTTCAACCTAGAAGAAGAAATTTTGGTGAGCCAACTGGGATTTGTGTACTAATCATTACCACCAAGTATCATCAAGATTGGGTGAAAAAATATTTGCTGGTATTTCGGAAACTCGTTATTTCTTAGAAGCTTGGCAACCCCTCTCAATGAAAGTGCTTTTCAACAGTCTGTGCCTAGGACTACTTGAAGAGGAAACAAATCATAGAGACAAAACTGAGAACTCCTTTCTTTTGTCATGTTTCAAAGAGCTACTACAAACCATGTTGGATTTAGAGTTCCAAATTCATCTATCTATATAGGAGAGAACAGAGTGAAACCTAAAAATAAAAACTGCTACTGTAAACGAACGCTTGAACCTAGAAGAACAATATTTGGTGGGGTAAGTGGGATTTGTGTACTTGTCATTACCACCACGTATCATCAACATTGGGTGAAAAAATATTTGCTGGTATTTCGTAAACACGTAATTTCTTGGAAGCTTGGCAACCCCTTTCAATGAAAGTGCAATTCCACAGTCTCTGCTTACTGCTACATGAAGCGGAAACAAATCATAGAGACAAAACTGAAAACTCCTTTATTTTGTCAAGTTACAAAGAGCTACTACAAACCATGGTGGATTTAGAGTTCCAAATTCATCTATCTATATAGGAGAGAACAGACTGAAACCTAAATATAAAAACTGCTACTGTAGACGAACGCTTCAACCTAGAAGAACAAAATTTGGTGAGCCAAGTGGGATTTGTGTACTGATCATTACCACCAAGTATCATCAAGATTGGGTGAAAAAGTATTTGCTGGTATTTCGAAACTTGTTATTTCTTAGAAGCTTGGCAACCCCTCTCAATGAAAGTGCTTTTCCACACTCTGTGCCTAGGGCTACTTGAAGATGAAACAAACCATAGAGAGAAAACTGAGAACTCCTTTATTTTGTCAAGTTTCAAAGAGTTACTACAAATCATGTTGGATTTAGAGTTCAAAATTCATCTATCAATATAGGAGAGAACAGAGTGAAACCTAAATATAAAAACTGCTACTGTAGATGAACGCTTCTACCTAGAGGAACAAAATTTGGTGAGCCAAGTGGGATTTGTGTACTGATCATTATTACCAAGTATCATCAACATTGGGTGAATAAATATTTGCTGGTATTTCGGAAACTCGTTATTTCTTATAAGCTTGGCAACCCCTCTCAATATAATTGTGTTTCCAGGGTCTGTGCCTAGGGCTACTTGAAGAGGAAACAAACCATTGAGACAAAACTGAGAACTCCTTTATTTTTTCAAGTATCATAGAGCTACTACAAACCATGTTGGATTTAGAGTTCCAAATTCATCTATCAATATAGGAGAGAACAGAGTGAAACCTAAAAATAAAAACTGCTACTGTAAACGAACGCTTGAACCTAGAAGAACAATATTTGGTGAGGTAAGTGGGATTTGAGTACTTGTCATTACCACCACGTATCATCAACATTGGGTGAAAAAATATTTGCTGGTATTTCGGAAACACGTAATTTCTTGGAAGCTTGGCAACCCCTTTCAATGAAAGTGCATTTCCAAAGTCTCTGCTTACGGCTACATGAAGCGGAAACAAATCATAGAGACAAAACTGAAAACTCCTTTATTTTGTCAAGTTACAAAGAGCTACTACAAACCATGGTGGATTTAGAGTTCCAAATTCATCTATCTATATAGGAGAGAACAGACTGAAACCTAAATATAAAAACTGCTACTGTAGACGAACGCTTCAACCTAGAAGAACAAAATTTTGTGAGCCAAGTGGGATTTGTGTACTGATCATTACCACCAAGTATCATCAAGATTGGGTGAAAAAATATTTGCTGGTATTTTGAAACTTGTTATTTCTTAGAAGCTTGGCAACCCCTCTCAATGAAAGTGCTTTTCCACACTCTGTGCCTAGGGCTACTTGAAGATGAAACAAACCATAGAGACAAAACTGAGAACTCCTTTATTTTGTCAAGTTTCAAAGAGTTACTACAAACCATGTTGGATTTAGAGTTCCAAATTCATCTATCAATATATAAGAGAACAGAGTGAAACCTAAATATAAAAACTGCTACTGTAGACGAACACTTCTACCTAGAGGAACAAAATTTGGTGAGAAAAGTGGGATTTGTGTACTGACCATTACCACCAAGTATCATCAACATTGGGTGAAAAAATATTTGCTCGTATTTCGGAAACTCGTTATTTCTTAGAAGCTTGGCAACCCCTTTCAATGAAAGTGCTTTTCCACAGTCTCTGCTTAGGGCTACATGAAGCGGAAACCAATCATAGAGACAAAACTGAGAACACCTTTATTTTGTCAAGTTTCAAAGAGCTACTACAAACCATGTTGGATTTACAGTTCCAAATTCATCTATCTATATATTAGAGAACAAATTGAACTTAAAATATAAACTGCTACTGTAAACAAACGCTTCAACCTAGAAGAACAAAATTTGGTGAGTCTAGCGGGATTTGTGTACCAATCATTACCACCAAGTATCATCAAGATTGGTTGAAAAAATATTTGCTGGTATTCGGAAACTCGTTATTTTTTAGAAGCTTGTCAACCCCTCTCAATGAAAGTGCTTTTCCACAGTCTGTGCCTAGGACTACTTGAAGAGAAAACAAACCATAGAGACAAAACTGAGAACTCCTTTACTTTGTCAAGTTTGAAAGAGCTATTACACACCATGTTGGATTTAGAGTCCAAATTCATCTATCTATGTAGGAGAGAACAGAGTGAATCCTAAATATAAAAACTGCTACTGTAGACGAACGCGTCAACCCAGAAGAACAAAATTTGGTGAGCCAATTGGGACTTGCGTACAGATCATTATTACCAAGTATCATCAACATTGGGTGAAAAAATATTTGCTGGTATTTCGGAAACTCGTTATTTCTTATAAGCTTAGCAACCCCTCTCAATGAAATTTTGTTTCCACAGTCTGTGCCTAGGGCTACTTGAAGAGGAAACAAACCATAGAGACAAAACTGAGAACTCCTTTATTTTTTCAAGTTTCATAGAGCTACTACAAACCATGTTGGATTTAGAGTTCCAAATTCATCTATCAATATAGGAGAGAACAGAGTGAAACCTAAAAATAAAAACTGCTACTGTAAACGAACGCTTCAACCTAGAAAACAAAATTTGGTGAGCCAATAGGGATTTGTGTACTTGTCACTACCACCACGTATCATCAAGATTGTGTGAAAAAATATTTGCTGGTATTTCGGAAACTCATTATTTCTTAGAAGGTTGGCACACCTCTCAATGAAAGTGCTTTTCCACAGTCTGTGCCTAGGACTAATTGAAGAGGAAACAAACCATAGAGAAAAAACTGAGAACTCCTTTATTTTGTCAAGTTTCAAAGAGCTACTACAAACCATGATGGATTTAGAGTTCCAAATTCATCTATCAATATACGAGAGAACAGAGGGAAACCTAAATATAAAAACTGATACTGTAAAGGAACGCTTCAACCTAGAAGAAGAAAATTTCGTGAGCCAAGTGGGATTTGTGTATTGATCATTACCACCAAGTAACATCAACATTGGGTGAAAAAATATTTGCTGGTATTTCGGAAACTCGTTATTTCTTAGAAGCTTGGCAACCCCTCTCAATGAAAGTGCTTTTCCACAATCTGTGCCTAGGGCTACTTGAAGAGGAAACAAACCATAGAGACAAAACTGAGAACTCCTTTATTTTGTCAAGTTTCAAAGAGCTGCTACAAACCATGTTGGATTTAGAGTTAGAAATACAACTATCAATATAGGAGAGAACAGAGTGAAACCTAAATATAAAAACTGCTACTGTAGACGAACTTGTCAACGTAGAAGTACAAAATTTGGTGAGGCAAGTGGGATTTGTGTACTGATCATTACCACCATGTATCATCAAGATTGGGTGAAAAAATATTTGCTGCTATTTAGGAAACTCGTTATTTCTTAAAACCTTGGCAACCCCTCTCAACGAAAGTGGTTTTCCACAGTATGTGCCTAGGGCTGCTTGAAGAGGAAACAAACCATAGAGACAAAACTGAGAACTCCTTTATTTTGTCAAGTTTCAAAGAGCTACTACAAACCATGTTGAATTTAGAGTTCCAAATTCATCTATCTATATAGGAGAGAACAGAGGGAAACTAAAAATATAAACTGCTACTGTAGATGAACTTGTCAAGCTAGAAGAACAAAATTTGGTGAGTCAAGTGGGATTTGTCTACCGATCATTACTAGAAGTATCATCAAGATTGGGTGAAAAATATTTGCTGGTATTTCGGAAACTCGTTATTTCTTAGAAGCTTGGCAACCCCTCTCAATGAAAGTGCTTTTCCACAGTCTGTGCCTAGGGCTACTTGAACAGGAAACAAACCATAGAGACAAAACTGAGAACTCCTTTATTTTGTCATGTTTCAAAGAGCTACTACAAACCATGTTGGATTTAGAGTTCCAAATTCATCTATCAATATAGGAGAGAACAGAGTGAAACCTAAATATAAAAACTGCTACTGTAGACGAACGCGTCAACATAGAAGAATAAAAATTGGTGAGCCAAGTGGGATTTGTGTACCGATCATTACCACCAAGTATCATCAAGATTGGGTGAAAAAATATTTGCTGCTATTTAGGAAACTCGTTATTTCTTAGAAGCTTGGCAACCCATCTCAATGAAAGTGCTTTTCCACAGTCTGTGCCTAGGGCTACTTGAAGAGGAAACAAACCATAGAGACAAAACTGACAACTCCTTTATTTTGTCAACTTTCAAAGAGCTACTACAAACCATGTTGGAATTAGAGTTCCAAATTCATCTATCTATATAGGAGAGAACAGAGTGAACCCTAAAAATAAAAACTGCTACTGTAAACGAACGCTTCAACCTAGAAGAACAAAATTTGGTGAGCCAAGTGGGATTTGTGTACTTGTCATTACCACCACGTATCATCAACACTGGCTGAAAAAATATTTGCTGGTATTTCGGAAACTCGTAATTTCTTGGAAACCTGGCATCCCCTTTCAATGAAAGTGCTTTTCCACAGTCTCTGCTTAGGGCTACATCATGCGGAAACAAATAATAGAGACGAATCTGAAAACTCCTTTATTTTGTCACGTTTCAAAGAGCTACTAGAAACCATGTTAGATATAGAGTTCCAAATTCATCTATCTATATAGAAGAGAACAGAGGGAACTTAAAAATATAAACTGCTACTGTAAACGAACGCTTCAACCTAGAAGAACAAAATTTGGTGAGTCAAGTGGGATTTGTGTACCAATCATTACCACCAAGTATCATCAAGATTGGGTGAGAAAATATTTGCTGGTATTTCGGAAACTCGTTATTTCTTAGAAGCTTGGCAACCCCTCTCAATGAAAGTGCTTTTCCACAGTCTGTGCCTAGGACTACTTGAAGAGGAAACAAATCATAGAGACAAAACTGAGAACTCCTTTCTTTTGTCAAGTTTCAAAGACCTACTACAAACCATGTTGGATTTAGAGTTCCAAATTCATCTATCTATATAGGAGAGAACAGAGTGAAACCTAAAAATAAAAACTCCTCTGTAAACGAACGCTTCAACCTAGGAAAACAAAATTTGGTGAGCCAAGTGGGATTTGTGTACTTGTCATTACCACCACGTATCATCAACATTGGGTGAAAAAATATTTGCTGGTATTTCGGAAACTCGTAATTTATTGGAAGCTTGGCAACCACTTTCAATGAAATTGCTTTTTCACAGTCTCTGCTTAGGGCTACATGAAGCGGCAACAAATCAAAGAGAAAAAACTGAGAACTCCTTTATTTTGTCAAGTTTCAAAGAGCTACTACAAACCATGTTGGATTTAGAGTTCCAAATTCATCTATCTATATAGGAGAGAACAGAATGAAACCTAAAAATAAAAACTGCTACTGTAAACGAACGCTTCAACCTAGAAGAAGAAATTTTGGTGAGCCAACTGGGATTTGTGTACTAATCATTACCACCAAGTATCATCAAGATTGGGTGAAAAAATATTTGCTGGTATTTCGGAAACTCGTTATTTCTTAGAAGCTTGGCAACCCCTCTCAATGAAAGTGCTTTTCAACAGTCTGTGCCTAGGACTACTTGAAGAGGAAACAAATCATAGAGACAAAACTGAGAACTCCTTTCTTTTGTCATGTTTCAAAGAGCTACTACAAACCATGTTGGATTTAGAGTTCCAAATTCATCTATCTATATAGGAGAGAACAGAGTGAAACCTAAAAATAAAAACTGCTACTGTAAACGAACGCTTGAACCTAGAAGAACAATATTTGGTGGGGTAAGTGGGATTTGTGTACTTGTCATTACCACCACGTATCATCAACATTGGGTGAAAAAATATTTGCTGGTATTTCGTAAACACGTAATTTCTTGGAAGCTTGGCAACCCCTTTCAATGAAAGTGCAATTCCACAGTCTCTGCTTACTGCTACATGAAGCGGAAACAAATCATAGAGACAAAACTGAAAACTCCTTTATTTTGTCAAGTTACAAAGAGCTACTACAAACCATGGTGGATTTAGAGTTCCAAATTCATCTATCTATA
This sequence comes from Callospermophilus lateralis, assembly GCF_048772815.1. NCBI lineage: Eukaryota > Metazoa > Chordata > Mammalia > Rodentia > Sciuridae > Callospermophilus > Callospermophilus lateralis. The sequence continues at coordinate 21,314 of NW_027513928.1, forward strand.
TAGGAGAGAACAGACTGAAACCTAAATATAAAAACTGCTACTGTAGACGAACGCTTCAACCTAGAAGAACAAAATTTGGTGAGCCAAGTGGGATTTGTGTACTGATCATTACCACCAAGTATCATCAAGATGGGTGAAAAAGTATTTGCTGGTATTTCGAAACTTGTTATTTCTTAGAAGCTTGGCAACCCCTCTCAATGAAAGTGCTTTTCCACACTCTGTGCCTAGGGCTACTTGAAGATGAAACAAACCATAGAGAGAAAACTGAGAACTCCTTTATTTTGTCAAGTTTCAAAGAGTTACTACAAATCATGTTGGATTTAGAGTTCAAAATTCATCTATCAATATAGGAGAGAACAGAGTGAAACCTAAATATAAAAACTGCTACTGTAGATGAACGCTTCTACCTAGAGGAACAAAATTTGGTGAGCCAAGTGGGATTTGTGTACTGATCATTATTACCAAGTATCATCAACATTGGGTGAATAAATATTTGCTGGTATTTCGGAAACTCGTTATTTCTTATAAGCTTGGCAACCCCTCTCAATATAATTGTGTTTCCAGGGTCTGTGCCTAGGGCTACTTGAAGAGGAAACAAACCATTGAGACAAAACTGAGAACTCCTTTATTTTTTCAAGTATCATAGAGCTACTACAAACCATGTTGGATTTAGAGTTCCAAATTCATCTATCAATATAGGAGAGAACAGAGTGAAACCTAAAAATAAAAACTGCTACTGTAAACGAACGCTTTAACCTAGAAGAACAATATTTGGTGAGGTAAGTGGGATTTGAGTACTTGTCATTACCACCACGTATCATCAACATTGGGTGAAAAAATATTTGCTGGTATTTCGGAAACACGTAATTTCTTGGAAGCTTGGCAACCCCTTTCAATGAAAGTGCATTTCCAAAGTCTCTGCTTACGGCTACATGAAGCGGAAACAAATCATAGAGACAAAACTGAAAACTCCTTTATTTTGTAAAGTTACAAAGAGCTACTACAAACCATGGTGGATTTAGAGTTCCAAATTCATCTATCTATATAGGAGAGAACAGACTGAAACCTAAATATAAAAACTGCTACTGTAGACGAACGCTTCAACCTAGAAGAACAAAATTTTGTGAGCCAAGTGGGATTTGTGTACTGATCATTACCACCAAGTATCATCAAGATTGGGTGAAAAAATATTTGCTGGTATTTTGAAACTTGTTATTTCTTAGAAGCTTGGCAACCCCTCTCAATGAAAGTGCTTTTCCACACTCTGTGCCTAGGGCTACTTGAAGATGAAACAAACCATAGAGACAAAACTGAGAACTCCTTTATTTTGTCAAGTTTCAAAGAGTTACTACAAACCATGTTGGATTTAGAGTTCCAAATTCATCTATCAATATATAAGAGAACAGAGTGAAACCTAAATATAAAAACTGCTACTGTAGACGAACACTTCTACCTAGAGGAACAAAATTTGGTGAGAAAAGTGGGATTTGTGTACTGACCATTACCACCAAGTATCATCAACATTGGGTGAAAAAATATTTGCTCGTATTTCGGAAACTCGTTATTTCTTAGAAGCTTGGCAACCCCTTTCAATGAAAGTGCTTTTCCACAGTCTCTGCTTAGGGCTACATGAAGCGGAAACCAATCATAGAGACAAAACTGAGAACACCTTTATTTTGTCAAGTTTCAAAGAGCTACTACAAACCATGTTGGATTTACAGTTCCAAATTCATCTATCTATATATTAGAGAACAAATTGAACTTAAAATATAAACTGCTACTGTAAACAAACGCTTCAACCTAGAAGAACAAAATTTGGTGAGTCTAGCGGGATTTGTGTACCAATCATTACCACCAAGTATCATCAAGATTGGTTGAAAAAATATTTGCTGGTATTCGGAAACTCGTTATTTTTTAGAAGCTTGTCAACCCCTCTCAATGAAAGTGCTTTTCCACAGTCTGTGCCTAGGACTACTTGAAGAGAAAACAAACCATAGAGACAAAACTGAGAACTCCTTTACTTTGTCAAGTTTGAAAGAGCTATTACACACCATGTTGGATTTAGAGTCCAAATTCATCTATCTATGTAGGAGAGAACAGAGTGAATCCTAAATATAAAAACTGCTACTGTAGACGAACGCGTCAACCCAGAAGAACAAAATTTGGTGAGCCAATTGGGACTTGTGTACAGATCATTATTACCAAGTATCATCAACATTGGGTGAAAAAATATTTGCTGGTATTTCGGAAACTCGTTATTTCTTATAAGCTTAGCAACCCCTCTCAATGAAATTTTGTTTCCACAGTCTGTGCCTAGGGCTACTTGAAGAGGAAACAAACCATAGAGACAAAACTGAGAACTCCTTTATTTTTTCAAGTTTCATAGAGCTACTACAAACCATGTTGGATTTAGAGTTCCAAATTCATCTATCAATATAGGAGAGAACAGAGTGAAACCTAAAAATAAAAACTGCTACTGTAAACGAACGCTTCAACCTAGAAAACAAAATTTGGTGAGCCAATAGGGATTTGTGTACTTGTCACTACCACCACGTATCATCAAGATTGTGTGAAAAAATATTTGCTGGTATTTCGGAAACTCATTATTTCTTAGAAGGTTGGCACACCTCTCAATGAAAGTGCTTTTCCACAGTCTGTGCCTAGGACTAATTGAAGAGGAAACAAACCATAGAGAAAAAACTGAGAACTCCTTTATTTTGTCAAGTTTCAAAGAGCTACTACAAACCATGATGGATTTAGAGTTCCAAATTCATCTATCAATATACGAGAGAACAGAGGGAAACCTAAATATAAAAACTGATACTGTAAAGGAACGCTTTCAACCTAGAAGAAGAAAATTTCGTGAGCCAAGTGGGATTTGTGTATTGATCATTACCACCAAGTAACATCAACATTGGGTGAAAAAATATTTGCTGGTATTTCGGAAACTCGTTATTTCTTAGAAGCTTGGCAACCCCTCTCAATGAAAGTGCTTTTCCACAATCTGTGCCTAGGGCTACTTGAAGAGGAAACAAACCATAGAGACAAAACTGAGAACTCCTTTATTTTGTCAAGTTTCAAAGAGCTGCTACAAACCATGTTGGATTTAGAGTTAGAAATACAACTATCAATATAGGAGAGAACAGAGTGAAACCTAAATATAAAAACTGCTACTGTAGACGAACTTGTCAACGTAGAAGTACAAAATTTGGTGAGGCAAGTGGGATTTGTGTACTGATCATTACCACCATGTATCATCAAGATTGGGTGAAAAAATATTTGCTGCTATTTAGGAAACTCGTTATTTCTTAAAACCTTGGCAACCCCTCTCAACGAAAGTGGTTTTCCACAGTATGTGCCTAGGGCTGCTTGAAGAGGAAACAAACCATAGAGACAAAACTGAGAACTCCTTTATTTTGTCAGTTTCAAAGAGCTACTACAAACCATGTTGAATTTAGAGTTCCAAATTCATCTATCTATATAGGAGAGAACAGAGGGAAACTAAAAATATAAACTGCTACTGTAGATGAACTTGTCAAGCTAGAAGAACAAAATTTGGTGAGTCAAGTGGGATTTGTCTACCGATCATTACTAGAAGTATCATCAAGATTGGGTGAAAAATATTTGCTGGTATTTCGGAAACTCGTTATTTCTTAGAAGCTTGGCAACCCCTCTCAATGAAAGTGCTTTTCCACAGTCTGTGCCTAGGGCTACTTGAACAGGAAACAAACCATAGAGACAAAACTGAGAACTCCTTTATTTTGTCATGTTTCAAAGAGCTACTACAAACCATGTTGGATTTAGAGTTCCAAATTCATCTATCAATATAGGAGAGAACAGAGTGAAACCTAAATATAAAAACTGCTACTGTAGACGAACGCGTCAACATAGAAGAATAAAAATTGGTGAGCCAAGTGGGATTTGTGTACCGATCATTACCACCAAGTATCATCAAGATTGGGTGAAAAAATATTTACTGGTATTTCGGAAACTCGTTATTTCTTAGAAGCTTGGCAACCCATCTCAATGAAAGTGCTTTTCCACAGTCTGTGCCTAGGGCTACTTGAAGAGGAAACAAACCATAGAGACAAAACTGACAACTCCTTTATTTTGTCAACTTTCAAAGAGCTACTACAAACCATGTTGGAATTAGAGTTCCAAATTCATCTATCTATATAGGAGAGAACAGAGTGAACCCTAAAAATAAAACTGCTACTGTAAACGAACGCTTCAACCTAGAAGAACAAAATTTGGTGAGCCAAGTGGGATTTGTGTACTTGTCATTACCACCACGTATCATCAACACTGGCTGAAAAAATATTTGCTGGTATTTCGGAAACTCGTAATTTCTTGGAAACCTGGCATCCCCTTTCAATGAAAGTGCTTTTCCACAGTCTCTGCTTAGGGCTACATCATGCGGAAACAAATAATAGAGACGAATCTGAAAACTCCTTTATTTTGTCACGTTTCAAAGAGCTACTAGAAACCATGTTAGATATAGAGTTCCAAATTCATCTATCTATATAGAAGAGAACAGAGGGAACTTAAAAATATAAACTGCTACTGTAAACGAACGCTTCAACCTAGAAGAAGAAATTTTGGTGAGCCAACTGGGATTTGTGTACTAATCATTACCACCAAGTATCATCAAGATTGGGTGAAAAAATATTTGCTGGTATTTCGGAAACTCGTTATTTCTTAGAAGCTTGGCAACCCCTCTCAATGAAAGTGCTTTTCAACAGTCTGTGCCTAGGACTACTTGAAGAGGAAACAAATCATAGAGACAAAACTGAGAACTCCTTTCTTTTGTCAAGTTTCAAAGAGTTACTACAAATCATGTTGGATTTAGAGTTCCCAATTCATCTATCAATATAAGAGAGAACAGAGTGAAACCTAAATATAAAAACTGCTACTGTAGATGAACGCTTCTACCTAGAGGAACAAAATTTGGTGAGCCAAGTGGGATTTGTGTACTGATCATTATTACCAAGTATCATCAACATTGGGTGAATAAATATTTGCTGGTATTTCGGAAACTCGTTATTTCTTATAAGCTTGGCAACCCCTCTCAATATAATTGTGTTTCCAGGGTCTGTGCCTAGGGCTACTTGAAGAGGAAACAAACCATTGAGACAAAACTGAGAACTCCTTTATTTTTTCAAGTATCATAGAGCTACTACAAACCATGTTGGATTTAGAGTTCCAAATTCATCTATCAATATAGGAGAGAACAGAGTGAAACCTAAAAATAAAAACAGCTACTGTAAACGAACGCTTCAACCTAGAAGAACAAAATTTGGTGAGCCAAGTGTTATTTGAGTACTTGTCATTACCACCACGTATCATCAAGATTGGGTGAAAAAATATTTGCTGGTATTTCGGAAACTCATTATTTCTTAGAAGCTTGGCACCCCTCTCAATGAAAGTGCTTTTCCATAGTCTGTGCCTAGGACTACTTGAAGAGGAAACAAACCATAGAGAAAAAACTGAGAACTCCTTTATTTTGTCAAGTTTCAAAGAGCTACTACAAACCATGATGGATTTAGTGTTCCAAATTCATCTATCAATATAGGAGAGAACAGAGGGAAACCAAAATATAAAAACTGATACTGTAAAGGAACGCTTCAACCTAGAAGAAGAAAATTTCGTGAGCCAAGTGGGATTTGTGTATTGATCATTACCACCAAGTAACATCAACATTAGGTGAAAAAATATTTGCTGGTATTTCGGAAACTCGTTATTTCTTAGAAGCTTGGCAACCCCTCTCAATGAAAGTGCTTTTCCACAGTCTGTGCCTAGGGCTACTTGAAGATGAAACACACCATAGAGACAAAACTGAGAACTCCTTTATTTTGTCAAGTTTCAAAGAGCTGCTACAAACCATGTTATATTTAGAGTTCCAAATACATCTATCAATATAGGAGAGAACAGAGTGGAACCTAAATATAAAAACTGCTACTGTAGACGAACGTGTCAACGTAGAAGAACAAAATTTGGTGAGTCAAGTGGGATTTGTGTACTGATCATTACCACCAAGTATCATCAAGATTGGGTGAAAAAATATTTGCTGCTATTTAGGAAACTCGTTATTTCTTAAAACCTTGGCAACCCCTCTCAACGAAAGTGGTTTTCCACAGTCTGTGCCTAGGGCTGCTTGAAGAGGAAACAAACCATAGAGACAAAAATGAGAACTCCTTTATTTTGTCAAGTTTAAAAGAGCTACTACAAAACATGTTGGATTTAGAGTTCCAAATTCATCTATCTATATAGGAGAGAACAGAGGGAAACTAAAAATATAAACTGCTACTGTAGATGAACGCGTCAACCTAGAAGAACAATATTGGTGAGTCAAGTGGGATTTGTGTACCGATCATGACTAGAAGTATCATCAAGATGGGGTGAAAAATATTTGCTGGTATTTCGGAAACTCGTTATTTCTTAGAAGCTTGGCAACCCCTCTCAATGAAAGTGCTTTTCCATAGTCTGGGCCTAGGGCTACTTGAAGAGGAAACAAACCATAGAAACAAAACTGAGAACTCCTTTATTTTGTCAAGTTTCAAAGAGCTACTACAAACCATGTTAGATTTAGAGTTCCAAATTCATCTATCAATATAGGAGAGAACAGAGTGAAACCTAAATATAAAAACTGCTACTGTAGACGAACGCGTCAACGTAGAAGAACAAAATTTGGTGAGCCAACTGGGATTTGTGTACTGATTTTTACCACCAAGTATCATCAAGATTGGGTGAAAAAAATATTTGCTGCTATTTAGGAAACTCGTTTTTTCTTAGAAGCTTGGCAACCAATCTCAATGAAAGTGCTTTTCCACAGTCTGTTCCTAGGGCTACTTGAAGAGGAAACAAACCATAGAGACAAAACTGAAAACTCTTTTATTTTGTCAACTTTCAAAGAGCTACTACAAACCATGTTGGAATTAGAGTTCCAAATTCATCTATCTATATAGGAGAGAACAGAGTGAAACCAAAAAATAAAAACTGCTACTGTAAACAAACGCTTCAACCTAGAAGAACAAAATTTGGAGAGCCAAGTGGGATTTGTGTACTTGTCATTACCACCACGTATCATCAACACTGGCTGAAAAAATATTTGCTGGTATTTCGGAAACTCGTAATTTCTTGGAAACCTGGCATCCCCTTTCAATGAAAGTGCTTTGCCACAGTCTCTGCTTAGGGCTACATCATGCGGAAACAAATAATAGAGACGAATCTGAAAACTCCTTTATTTTGTCACGTTTCAAAGAGCTACTAGAAACCATGTTAGATATAGAGTTCCAAATTCACTGTTTAGGGCTACTTGAAGCGGAAACAAATCATAGAGACAATACTGAGAACTCCTTTCATTTGTCAAGTTTCAAAGAGCTACTACAAACCATGTTGGATTTAGAGTTCCAAATTCATCTATCTATATAGGAGAGAACAGAGTGAAACCTAAAAATAAAAACTGCTACTGTAAACGAACGCTTCAACCTAGACGAACAAAATTTGGTGAGCCAATTGGGATTTGTGGACTTGTCATTACCACCACGTATCATCAAGATTGGGTGAAAAAATATTTGCTGGTATTTCGGAAACTTGTAATTTCTTGGAAGCTTGGCAACCTCTCCAAATAAAAGTGCTTTTCCACAGTCTCTGCTTAGGGCTACTTGAAGCAGAAACAAATCATAGAGACAAAAGTGAGAACTCCTTTCTTTCTTCAAGTTTCAAAGACCTACTACAAACCATGTTGGATTTAGAGTTCCAAATTCATCTATCTATATAGGAGAGAACAGAGTGAAACCTAAAAATAAAAACTCCTCTGTAAACGAACGCTTCAACCTAGGAAAACAAAATTTGGTGAGCCAAGTGGGATTTGTGTACTTGTCATTACCACCACGTATCATCAACATTGGGTGAAAAAATATTTGCTGGTATTTCGGAAACTCGTAATTTCTTGGAAGCTTGGCAACCACTTTCAATGAAAGTGCAATTCCACAGTCTCTGCTTACTTCTACATGAAGCGGAAAGAAATCATAGAGACAAAACTGAAAACTCCTTTATTTTGTCAAGTTACAAAGAGCTACTACAAACCATGGTGGATTTAGAGTTCCAAATTCATCTATCTATATAGGAGAGAACAGACTGAAACCTAAATATAAAAACTGCTACTGTAGACGAACGCTTCAACCTAGAAGAACAAAATTTGGTGAGCCAAGTGGGATTTGTGTACTGATCATTACCACCAAGTATCATCAAGATTGGGTGAAAAAGTATTTGCTGGTATTTCGAAACTTGTTATTTCTTAGAAGCTTGGCAACCCCTCTCAATGAAAGTGCTTTTCCACACTCTGTGCCTAGGGCTACTTGAAGATGAAACAAACCATAGAGAGAAAACTGAGAACTCCTTTATTTTGTCAAGTTTCAAAGAGTTACTACAAGCCATGTTGGATTTAGAGTTCCAAATTCATCTATCTATATAGGAGAGAACAGAGGGAAACTAAAAATATAAACTGCTACTGTAACCGAACGATTCAACCTAGAAGAACAAAATTTGGTGAGTCAAGTGGAATTTGTGTACCAATCATTACCACCAAGTATCATCAACATTGGGTGAAAAAATATTTGCTGGTATTTCGGAAACTCGTTATTCTTAGAGGCTTGGCAACCCCTCTCAATGAAAGTGCTTTTCCACAGTCTCTGCTTAGGGCTACATGAAGCGGAAACCAATCATAGAGACAAAACTGAGAACACCTTTATTTTGTCTAGTTTCAAAGAGCTACTACAAACCATGTTGGATTTACAGTTCCAAATTCATCTATCTATATAGGAGAGAACAAATTGAACTTAAAATATAAACTGCTACTGTAAACAAACGCTTCAACCTAGAAGAACAAAATTTGGTGAGTCAAGCGGGATTTGTGTACCAATCATTACCACCAAGTATCATCAAGATTGGTTGAAAAAATATTTGCTGGTATTCGGAAACTCGTTATTTTTTAGAAGCTTGTCAACCCCTCTCAATGAAAGTGCTTTTCCACAGTCTGTGCCTAGGACTACTTGAAGAGAAAACAAACCATAGAGACAAAACTGAGAACTCCTTTACTTTGTCAAGTTTGAAAGAGCTATTACACACCATGTTGGATTTAGAGTTCCAAATTCATCTATCTATGTAGGAGAGAACAGAGTGAATCCTAAATATAAAAACTGCTACTGTAGACGAACGCGTCAACCCAGAAAAACAAAATGTGGTGAGCCAATTGGGATTTGTGTACAGATCATTATTACCAAGTATCATCAACATTGGGTGAAAAAATATTTGCTGGTATTTCGGAAACTCGTTATTTCTTATAAGCTTGGCAACCCCTCTCAATGAAATTTTGTTTCCACAGTCTGTGCCTAGGGCTACTTGAAGAGGAAACAAACCATAGAGACAAAACTGAGAACTCCTTTATTTTTTCAAGTTTCATAGAGCTACTACAAACCATGTTGGATTTAGAGTTCCAAATTCATCTATCAATATAGGAGAGAACAGAGTGAAACCTAAAAATAAAAACTGCTACTGTAAACGAACGCTTCAACCAAGAAGAACAAAATTTGGTGAGCCAATAGGGATTTGTGTACTTGTCACTACCACCATGTATCATCAAGATTGGGTGAAAAAATATTTGCTGCTATTTAGGAAACTCGTTATTTCTTAGAAGTTTGGCAACCCATCTCAATGAAAGTGCTTTTCCACAGTCTGTGCCTAGGGCTACTTGAAGAGGAAACAAACCATAGAGACAAAACTGACAACTCCTTTATTTTGTCAACTTTCAAAGAGCTACTACAAACCATGTTGGAATTAGAGTTCCAAATTCATCTATCTATATAGGAGAGAACAGAGTGAACCCTAAAAATAAACACTGCTACTGTAAACGAACGCTTCAACCTAGAAGAACAAAATTTGGTGAGCCAAGTGGGATTTGTGTACTTGTCATTACCACCACGTATCATCAACACTGGCTGAAAAAATATTTGCTGGTATTTCGGAAACTCGTAATTTCTTGGAAACCTGGCATCCCCTTTCAATGAAAGTGCTTTTCCACAGTCTCTGCTTAGGGCTACATCATGCGGAAACAAATAATAGAGACGAATCTGAAAACTCCTTTATTTTGTCACGTTTCAAAGAGCTACTAGAAACCATGTTAGATATAGAGTTCCAAATTCATCTATCTATATAGAAGAGAACAGAGGGAACTTAAAAATATAAACTGCTACTGTAAACGAACGCTTCAACCTAGAAGAACAAAATTTGGTGAGTCAAGTGGGATTTGTGTACCAATCATTACCACCAAGTATCATCAAGATTGGGTGAAAAAATATTTGCTGGTATTTCGGAAACTCGTTATTTCTTAGAAGCTTGGCAACCCCTCTCAATGAAAGTGCTTTTCCACAGTCTGTGCCTAGGACTACTTGAAGAGGAAACAAATCATAGAGACAAAACTGAGAACTCCTTTCTTTTGTCAAGTTTCAAAGACCTACTACAAACCATGGTGGATTTAGAGTTCCAAATTCATCTATCTATATAGGAGAGAACAGACTGAAACCTAAATATAAAAACTGCTACTGTAGACGAACGCTTCAACCTAGAAGAACAAAATTTGGTGAGCCAAGTGGGATTTGTGTACTGATCATTACCACCAAGTATCATCAAGATTGGGTGAAAAAGTATTTGCTGGTATTTCGAAACTTGTTATTTCTTAGAAGCTTGGCAACCCCTCTCAATGAAAGTGCTTTTCCACACTCTGTGCCTAGGGCTACTTGAAGATGAAACAAACCATAGAGAGAAAACTGAGAACTCCTTTATTTTGTCAAGTTTCAAAGAGTTACTACAAGCCATGTTGGATTTAGAGTTCCAAATTCATCTATCTATATAGGAGAGAACAGAGGGAAACTAAAAATATAAACTGCTACTGTAACCGAACGATTCAACCTAGAAGAACAAAATTTGGTGAGTCAAGTGGAATTTGTGTACCAATCATTACCACCAAGTATCATCAACATTGGGTGAAAAAATATTTGCTGGTATTTCGGAAACTCGTTATTCTTAGAGGCTTGGCAACCCCTCTCAATGAAAGTGCTTTTCCACAGTCTCTGCTTAGGGCTACATGAAGCGGAAACCAATCATAGAGACAAAACTGAGAACACCTTTATTTTGTCTAGTTTCAAAGAGCTACTACAAACCATGTTGGATTTACAGTTCCAAATTCATCTATCTATATAGGAGAGAACAAATTGAACTTAAAATATAAACTGCTACTGTAAACAAACGCTTCAACCTAGAAGAACAAAATTTGGTGAGTCAAGCGGGATTTGTGTACCAATCATTACCACCAAGTATCATCAAGATTGGTTGAAAAAATATTTGCTGGTATTCGGAAACTCGTTATTTTTTAGAAGCTTGTCAACCCCTCTCAATGAAAGTGCTTTTCCACAGTCTGTGCCTAGGACTACTTGAAGAGAAAACAAACCATAGAGACAAAACTGAGAACTCCTTTACTTTGTCAAGTTTGAAAGAGCTATTACACACCATGTTGGATTTAGAGTTCCAAATTCATCTATCTATGTAGGAGAGAACAGAGTGAATCCTAAATATAAAAACTGCTACTGTAGACGAACGCGTCAACCCAGAAAAACAAAATGTGGTGAGCCAATTGGGATTTGTGTACAGATCATTATTACCAAGTATCATCAACATTGGGTGAAAAAATATTTGCTGGTATTTCGGAAACTCGTTATTTCTTATAAGCTTGGCAACCCCTCTCAATGAAATTTTGTTTCCACAGTCTGTGCCTAGGGCTACTTGAAGAGGAAACAAACCATAGAGACAAAACTGAGAACTCCTTTATTTTTTCAAGTTTCATAGAGCTACTACAAACCATGTTGGATTTAGAGTTCCAAATTCATCTATCAATATAGGAGAGAACAGAGTGAAACCTAAAAATAAAAACTGCTACTGTAAACGAACGCTTCAACCAAGAAGAACAAAATTTGGTGAGCCAATAGGGATTTGTGTACTTGTCACTACCACCATGTATCATCAAGATTGGGTGAAAAAATATTTGCTGCTATTTAGGAAACTCGTTATTTCTTAGAAGTTTGGCAACCCATCTCAATGAAAGTGCTTTTCCACAGTCTGTGCCTAGGGCTACTTGAAGAGGAAACAAACCATAGAGACAAAACTGACAACTCCTTTATTTTGTCAACTTTCAAAGAGCTACTACAAACCATGTTGGAATTAGAGTTCCAAATTCATCTATCTATATAGGAGAGAACAGAGTGAACCCTAAAAATAAACACTGCTACTGTAAACGAACCCTTCAACCTAGAAGAACAAAATTTGGTGAGCCAAGTGGGATTTGTGTACTTGTCATTACCACCACGTATCATCAACACTGGCTGAAAAAATATTTGCTGGTATTTCGGAAACTCGTAATTTCTTGGAAACCTGGCATCCCCTTTCAATGAAAGTGCTTTTCCACAGTCTCTGCTTAGGGCTACATCATGCGGAAACAAATAATAGAGACGAATCTGAAAACTCCTTTATTTTGTCACGTTTCAAAGAGCTACTAGAAACCATGTTAGATATAGAGTTCCAAATTCATCTATCTATATAGAAGAGAACAGAGGGAACTTAAAAATATAAACTGCTACTGTAAACGAACGCTTCAACCTAGAAGAACAAAATTTGGTGAGTCAAGTGGGATTTGTGTACCAATCATTACCACCAAGTATCATCAAGATTGGGTGAAAAAATATTTGCTGGTATTTCGGAAACTCGTTATTTCTTAGAAGCTTGGCAACCCCTCTCAATGAAAGTGCTTTTCCACAGTCTGTGCCTAGGACTACTTGAAGAGGAAACAAATCATAGAGACAAAACTGAGAACTCCTTTCTTTTGTCAAGTTTCAAAGACCTACTACAAACCATGTTGGATTTAGAGTTCCAAATTCATCTATCTATATAGGAGAGAACAGAGTGAAACCTAAAAATAAAAACTCCTCTGTAAACGAACGCTTCAACCTAGGAAAACAAAATTTGGTGAGCCAAGTGGGATTTGTGTACTTGTCATTACCACCACGTATCATCAACATTGGGTGAAAAAATATTTGCTGGTATTTCGGAAACTCGTAATTTATTGGAAGCTTGGCAACCACTTTCAATGAAAGTGCTTTTTCACAGTCTCTGCTTAGGGCTACATGAAGCGGCAACAAATCAAAGAGACAAAACTGAGAACTCCTTTATTTTGTCAAGTTTCAAAGAGCTACTACAAACCATGTTGGATTTAGAGTTCCAAATTCATCTATCTATATAGGAGAGAACAGAATGAAACCTAAAAATAAAAACTGCTACTGTAAACGAACGCTTCAACCTAGAAGAAGAAATTTTGGTGAGCCAACTGGGATTTGTGTACTAATCATTACCACCAAGTATCATCAAGATTGGGTGAAAAAATATTTGCTGGTATTTCGGAAACTCGTTATTTCTTAGAAGCTTGGCAACCCCTCTCAATGAAAGTGCTTTTCAACAGTCTGTGCCTAGGACTACTTGAAGAGGAAACAAATCATAGAGACAAAACTGAGAACTCCTTTCTTTTGTCATGTTTCAAAGAGCTACTACAAACCATGTTGGATTTAGAGTTCCAAATTCATCTATCTATATAGGAGAGAACAGAGTGAAACCTAAAAATAAAAACTGCTACTGTAAACGAACGCTTGAACCTAGAAGAACAATATTTGGTGAGGTAAGTGGGATTTGTGTACTTGTCATTACCACCACGTATCATCAACATTGGGTGAAAAAATATTTGCTGGTATTTCGTAAACTCGTAATTTCTTGGAAGCTTGGCAACCCCTTTCAATTAAAGTGCAATTCCACAGTCTCTGCTTACTGCTACATGAAGCGGAAAGAAATCATAGAGACAAAACTGAAAACTCCTTTATTTTGTCAAGTTACAAAGAACTACTACAAACCATGGTGGATTTAGAGTTCCAAATTCATCTATCTATATAGGAAAGAACAGACTGAAACCTAAATATAAAAACTGCTACTGTAGACGAACGCTTCAACCTAGAAGAACAAAATTTGGTGAGCCAAGTGGGATTTGTGTACTGATCATTACCACCAAGTATCATCAAGATTGGGTGAAAAAGTATTTGCTGGTATTTCGAAACTTGTTATTTCTTAGAAGCTTGGCAACCCCTCTCAATGAAAGTGCTTTTCCACACTCTGTGCCTTGGGCTACTTGAAGATGAAACAAACCATAGAGAGAAAACTGAGAACTCCTTTATTTTGTCAAGATTCAAAGAGTTACTACAAATCATGTTGGATTTAGAGTTCCAAATTCATCTATCAATATAGGAGAGAACAGAGTGAAACCTAAATATAAAAACTGCTACTGTAGATGAACGCTTCTACCTAGAGGAACAAAATTTGGTGAGCCAAGTGGGATTTGTGTACTGATCATTATTACCAAGTATCATCAACATTGGGTGAAAAAATATTTGCTGGTATTTCGGAAACTCGTTATTTCTTATAAGCTTGGCAACCCCTCTCAATATAATTGTGTTTCCAGAGTCTGTGCCTAGGGCTACTTGAAGAGGAAACAAACCATTGAGACAAAACTGAGAACTCCATTATTTTTTCAAGTTTCATAGAGCTACTACAAACCATGTTGGATTTAGAGTTCCAAATTCATCTATCAATATAGGAGAGAACAGAGTGAAACCTAAAAATAAAAACTGCTACTGTAAACGAACGCTTCAACCTAGAAGAACAAAATTTGTTGAGCCAAGTGTTATTTGTGTACTTGTCACTACCACCACGTATCATCAAGATTGGGTGAAAAAATATTTGCTGGTATTTCGGAAACTCATTATTTCTTAGAAGCTTGGCACCCCTCTCAATGAAAGTGCTTTTCCACAGTCTGTGCCTAGGACTACTTGAAGAGGAAACAAACCATAGAGAAAAAACTGAGAACTCCTTTATTTTGTCAAGTTTCAAAGAGCTACTACAAACCATGATGGATTTAGAGTTCCAAATTCATCTATCAATATAGGAGAGAACAGAGGGAAACCAAAATATAAAAACTGATACTGTAAAGGAACGCTTCAACCTAGAAGAAGAAAATTTCGTGAGCCAAGTGGGATTTCTGTATTGATCATTACCACCAAGTAACATCAACATTGGGTGAAAAAATATTTGCTGGTATTTCGGAAACTCGTTATTTCTTAGAAGCTTGGCAACCCCTCTCAATGAAAGTGCTTTTCCACAGTCTGTGCCTAGGGCTACTTGAAGAGGAAACACACCATAGAGACAAAACTGAGAACTCCTTTATTTTGTCAAGTTTCAAAGAGCTGCTACAAACCATGTTAGATTTAGAGTTAAAAATACATCTATCAATATAGGAGAGAACAGAGTGGAACCAAAATATAAAAACTGCTACTGTAGACGAACGTGTCAACGTAGAAGAACAAAATTTGGTGAGTCAAGTGGGATTTGTGTACTGATCATTACCACCAAGTATCATCAAGATTGGGTGAAAAAATATTTGCTGCTATTTAGGAAACTCGTTATTTCTTAAAACCTTGGCAACCCCTCTCAACGAAAGTGGTTTTCCACAGTCTGTGCCTAGGGCTGCTTGAAGAGGAAACAAACCATAGAGACAAAACTGAGAACTCCTTTATTTTGTCAAGTTTAAAAGAGCTACTACAAAACATGTTGGATTTAGAGTTCCAAATTCATCTATCTATATAGGAGAGAACAGAGGGAAACTAAAAATATAAACTGCTACTGTAGATGAACGCGTCAACCTAGAAGAACAATATTGGTGAGTCAAGTGGGATTTGTCTACCGATCATTACTAGAAGTATCATCAAGATGGGGTGAAAAATATTTGCTGGTATTTCGGAAACTCGTTATTTCTTAGAAGCTTGGCAACCCCTCTCAATGAAAGTGCTTTTCCATAGTCTGTGCCTAGGGCTACTTGAAGAGGAAACAAACCATAGAAACAAAACTGAGAACTCCTTTGTTTTGTCAAGTTTCAAAGAGCTACTACAAACCATGTTAGATTTAGAGTTCCAAATTCATCTATCAATATAGGAGAGAACAGAGTGAAACGTAAATATAAAAACTGCTACTGTAGACGAACGCGTCAACGTAGAAGAACAAAATTTGGTGAGCCAACTGGGATTTGTGTACTGATTTTTACCACCAAGTATCATCAAGATTGGTTGAAAAAATATTTGCTGGTATTTCGGAAACTCGTTATTTTTTAGAAGCTTGTCAACCCCTCTCAATGAAAGTGCTTTACCACAGTCTGTGCCTAGGACTACTTGAAGAGGAAACGAACCATAGAGAAAAAACTGAGAACTCCTTTATTTTGTCAAGTTTCAAAGAGCTACTACAAACCATGTTGGATTTAGAGTTCCAAATTCATCTATCAATATAGGAGAGAACAGAGTGAAACCTAAATATAAAAACTGATACTGTAAAGGAACGCTTCAACCTAGAAGAAGAAAATTTGGTGAGCCAAGTGGGATTTGTGTATTGATCATTACCACCAAGTAACATCAACATTGGGAGAAAAAATATTTGTTGGTATTTCGGAAACTCGTTATTTCTTAGAAGCTTGGCAAACCCTTTCAATGAAAGTGCTTTTCCACAGTCTCTGCTTAGGACTACATGAAGCGGAAACCAATCATAGAGACAAAACTGAGAACTCCGTTATTTTGTCAAGTTTCAAAGAGCTACTACAAACCATGTTGGATTTACAGTTCCAAATTCATCTATCTATATAGGAGAGAACAAAGGGAACTTAAAAATATAAACTGCTACTGTAAACAAACGCTTCAACCTAGAAGAACTATATTTGGTGAGGTAAGTGGGATTTGTGTACTTGTCATTACCACCACGTATCATCAACATTGGTTGAAAAAATATTTGCTGGTATTTCGGAAACACATAATTTCTTGGAAGCTTGGCAACCCCTTTCAATGAAAGCGCATTTCCACAGTCTCTGCTTACGGCTACATGAAGCAGAAACAAATCATAGATACAAAACTGAAGACTCCTTTATTTTGTCAAGTTTCAAAGAGCTACTACAAACCATGTTGGATTTAGAGTTCCAAATTCATCTATCTATATAGGAGAGAACAGAGTGAAACCTAAAAATAAAAACCCCTCTGTAAACGAACGCTTCAACCTAGGAAAACAAAATTTGGTGAGCCAAGTGGGATTTGTGTACTTGTCATTACCACCACGTATCATCAACATTGGGTGAAAAAATATTTGCTGGTATTTCGGAAACTCGTAATTAATTGGAAGCTTGGCAACCACTTTCAATGAAAGTGCTTTTTAACAGTCTCTGCTTAGGGCTACATGAAGCGGCAACAAATCAAAGAGACAAAACTGAGAACTCCTTTATTTTGTCAAGTTTCAAAGAGCTACTACAAACCATGTTGGATTTAGAGTTCCAAATTCATCTATCTATATAGGAGAGAACAGAATGAAAGCTAAAAATAAAAACTGCTACTGTAAACGAACGCTTCAACCTAGAAGAAGAAATTTGGTGAGCCAACTGGGATTTGTGTACTAATCATTACCACCAAGTATCATCAAGATTGGGTGAACAAATTTTTGCTGGTATTTTGGAAACTCGTTATTTCTTAAAACCTTGACAACCCTTCTCAATGATAGTGCTTTTCTACAGTCTGTGCCTAGGGCGACTTGAAGAGGAAACAAACCATAGAGACAAAACTGAGAACTCCTTTACTTTGTGAAGTTTCAAGGAGCTACTACAAACCATGTTGGATTTAGAGTTCAAATTCATCTATCAATATAGGAGAGAACAGAGTGAAACCTAAAAATAAAAACTGCTACTGTAGACGAATGCTTCAACCCAGAAGAACAAAATATGGTGAGCCAAGTGGGATTTGTCTACTGATCATTACCACCAATTATCATCAACATTGGGTGAAAAAATATTTGCTGGTATTTCTGAAACTTGTTATTTCTTAGAAGCTTGGCAACCCCTCTCAATGAAGGTGCTTTTCCACAGTCTCTGCCTAGGGCTACTTGAAGAGGAAACAAACCATAGAGACAAAACTGAGAACTCCTTTATTTTGTCAAGTTTCAAAGAGCTACTACAAACCATGTTGGATTTAGAGTTCCAAATTCATCTATCTATATAGGAGAGAACAGAGTAAAACCTAAAAGTAAAAACTGCTACTGTAAACGAACGCTTGAACCTAGAAGAACAATATTTGGTGAGGTAAGTGGGATTTGTGTACTTGTCATTACCACCAAGTATCATCAACATTGGTTGAAAAAATATTTGCTGGTATTTCGGAAACACGTAATTTCTTGGAAGCTTGGCAACCCCTTTCAATGAAAGTGCATTTCCACAGTCTCTGCTTACGGCTACATGAAGCAGAAACAAATCATAGAGACAAAACTGAAAACTCCTTTATTTTGTCAAGTTACAAAGAGCTACTACAAACCATGTTGGATTTAGAGTTCAAATTCATCTATCTATATAGGAGAGAACAGACTGAAACCTAAATATAGAAACTGCTACTGTAGACGAACGCTTCAACCTAGAAGAACAAAATTTTTTTGAGCCAAGTGGGATTTCTGTACTGGTCATTACCACCATGTATCATCAAGATTTGGTGAAATAATATTTGCTGGTATTTCGAAACTTGTTATTTCTTAGAAGCTTGGCAACCCCTCTCAATGAAAGTGCTTTTCCACACTCTGTGCCTAGGGGTACTTGAAGATGAAACAAATTATTGAGACAAAACGGAGAACTCCTTTATTTTGTCAAGTTTCAAAGAGTTACTACAAACCATGTTGGATTTAGAGTTCCAAATTCATCTATCAATATAGGAGAGAACAGAGTGAAACCTAAATATAAAAACTGCTACTGTAGACGAACGCTTCTACCTAGAGGAACAAAATTTGGTGAGCCAAGTGGAATTTGTGTACTGATCATTACCACCAAGTATCATCAACATTGGTTGAAAAAATATTTGCTGGTATTTCGGAAACTCGTTATTTCTTAGAAGCTTGGCAAACACTTTCAATGAAAGTGCTTTTCCACAGTCTCTGCTTAGGACTACATGAAGCGGAAACCAATCATAGAGACAAAACTGAGAACTCCTTTATTTTGTCAAGTTTCAAAGAGCTACTACAAACCATGTTGGATTTAGAGTTCCAAATTAATCTATCTATATAGGAGAGAACAAAGGGAACTTAAAAATATAAACTGCTACTGTAAACAAACGCTTCAACCTAGAAGAACAAAATTTGGTGAGTCAAGTGGGATTTGTGTACCAATCATTACCACCAAGTATCATCAAGATTGGTTGAAAAAATATTTGCTGGTATTTCGGAAACTCGTTATTTTTTAGAAGCTTGTCAACCCCTCTCAATGAAAGTGCTTTTCCACAGTCTGTGCCTAGGACTACTTGAAGAGGAAACGAACCATAGAGAAAAAACTGAGAACTCCTTTACTTTGTCAAGTTTGAAAGAGCTATTACACACCATGTTGGATTTAGAGTTCCAAATTCATCTATCTATGTAGGAGAGAACAGAGTGAATCCTAAATATAAAAACTGCTACTGTAGACGAACGCGTCAACCCAGAAGAACAAAATTTGGTGAGCCAATTGGGATTTGTGTACTGATCATTAATACCAAGTATCATCAACATTGGGTGAAAAAATATTTGCTGGTATTTCGGAAACTCGTTATTTCTTATAAGCTTGGCAACCCCTCTCAATGAAATTGCTTTTCCACAGTCTGTGCCTAGGGCTACTTGAAGAGGAAACAAACCATAGAGACAAAACTGAGAACTCCTTTATTTTGTCAAGTTTCATAGAGCTACTACAAACCATGTTGGATTTAGAGTTCCAAATTCATTTATCAATATAGGAGAGAACAGAGTGAAACCTAAAAATAAAAACTGCTACTGTAAACGAACGCTTCAACCTAGAAGAAGAAAATTTGGTTACCCAAGTGGGATTTGTGTACTTGTCACTACCACCACGTATCATCAAGATTGGGTGAAAAAATATTTGCTGGAATTTCGGAAACTCATTATTTCTTAGAAGCTTGGCACCCCTCTCAATGAAAGTGCTTTTCCACAGTCTGTGCCTAGGACTACTTGAAGAGGAAACAAACCATAGAGAAAAAACTGAGAACTCCTTTATTTTGTCAAGTTTCAAAGAGCTACTACAAACCATGTTGGATTTAGAGTTCCAAATTCATCTATCAATATAGGAGAGAACAGAGTGAAACCTAAATATAAAAACTGATACTGTAAAGGAACGCTTCAACCTAGAAGAAGAAAATTTGGTGAGCCAAGTGGGATTTGTGTACTTGTCACTACCACCACGTATCATCAACATTGGGTGAAAAAATATTTGCTGGTATTTCGGAAACTCGTTATTTCTTAGAAGCTTGGCAAACCCTTTCAATGAAAGTGCTTTTCCACAGTCTCTGCTTAGGACTACATGAAGCGGAAACCAATCATAAAGACAAAACTGAGAACTCCTTTATTTTGTCAAGTTTCAAAGAGCTACTACAAACCATGTTGGATTTACAGTTCCAAATTCATCTATCTATATAGGACAGAACAAAGGGAACTTAAAAATATAAACTGCTACTGTAAACAAACGCTTCAACCTAGAAGAACAAAATTTGGTGAGTCAAGTGGGATTTGTGTACCAATCATTACCACGAAGTATCATCAAGATTGGTTGAAAAAATATTTGCTGGTATTTCGGAAACTCGTTATTTTTTAGAAGCATGTCAACCCCTCTCAATGAAAGTGCTTTTCCACAGTCTGTGCCTAGGACTACTTGAAGAGGAAACGAACCATAGAGAAAAAACTGAGAACTCCTTTACTTTGTCAAGTTTGAAAGAGCTATTACACACCATGTTGGGTTTAGAGTTCCAAGTTCATCTATCTATGTAGGAGAGAACAGAGTGAATCCTAAATATAAAAACTGCTACTGTAGACGAACGCGTCAACCCAGAAGAACAAAATTTGGTGAGCCAATTGGGATTTGTGTACTGATCATTATTACCAAGTATCATCAACATTGGGTGAAAAAATATTTGCTGGTATTTCGGAAACTCGTTATTTCTTATAAGCTTGGCAACCCCTCTCAATGAAATTGCTTTTCCACAGTCTGTGCCTAGGGCTACTTGAAGAGGAAACAAACCATAGAGACAAAACTGAGAACTCCTTTATTTTTTCAAGTTTCATAGAGCTACTACAAACCATGTTGGATTTAGAGTTCCAAATTCATCTATCAATATAGGAGAGAACAGAGTGAAACCTAAAAATAAAAACTGCTACTGTAAACGAACGCGTCAACGTAGAAGAACAAAATTTGGTGAGGCAAGTGGGATTTGTGTACTGATCATTACCACCAAGGATCATCAAGTTTGGGTGTAAAAATATTTGCTGCTATTTAGGAAACTCGTTATTTCTTAAAACCTTGGCAACCCCTCTCAACGAAAGTGGTTTTCCACAGTCTGTGCCTAGCGCTGCTTGAAGAGGAAACAAACCATAGCGACAAAACTGAGAACTCCTTTATTTTGTCAAGTTTCAAAGAGCTACTACAAACCATGTTGGATTTAGAGTTCCAAATTCATCTATCAATATAGGAGAGAGCAGAGTGAAACCTAAATATAAAAACTGATACTGTAAAGGAACGCTTCAACCTAGAAGAAGAAAATTTGGTGAGCCAAGTGGGATTTGTGTATTGATCATTACCACCAAGTAACATCAACATTGGGTGAAAAAATATTTGCTGGTATTTCGGAAACTCGTTATTTCTTAGAAGCTTGGCAACCCCTCTCAATGAAAGTGCTTTTCCACAGTCTCTGCTTAGGACTACATGAAGCGGAAACCAATCATAAAGACAAAACTGAGAACTCCTTTATTTTGTCAAGTTTCAAAGAGCTACTACAAACCATGTTGGATTTACAGTTCCAAATTCATCTATCTATATAGGACAGAACAAAGGGAACTTAAAAATATAAACTGCTACTGTAAACAAACGCTTCAACCTAGAAGAACAAAATTTGGTGAGTCAAGTGGGATTTGTGTACCAATCATTACCACGAAGTATCATCAAGATTGGTTGAAAAAATATTTGCTGGTATTTCGGAAACTCGTTATTTTTTAGAAGCATGTCAACCCCTCTCAATGAAAGTGCTTTTCCACAGTCTGTGCCTAGGACTACTTGAAGAGGAAACGAACCATAGAGAAAAAACTGAGAACTCCTTTACTTTGTCAAGTTTGAAAGAGCTATTACACACCATGTTGGGTTTAGAGTTCCAAGTTCATCTATCTATGTAGGAGAGAACAGAGTGAATCCTAAATATAAAAACTGCTACTGTAGACGAACGCGTCAACCCAGAAGAACAAAATTTGGTGAGCCAATTGGGATTTGTGTACTGATCATTATTACCAAGTATCATCAACATTGGGTGAAAAAATATTTGCTGGTATTTCGGAAACTCGTTATTTCTTATAAGCTTGGCAACCCCTCTCAATGAAATTGCTTTTCCACAGTCTGTGCCTAGGGCTACTTGAAGAGGAAACAAACCATAGAGACAAAACTGAGAACTCCTTTATTTTTTCAAGTTTCATAGAGCTACTACAAACCATGTTGGATTTAGAGTTCCAAATTCATCTATCAATATAGGAGAGAACAGAGTGAAACCTAAAAATAAAAACTGCTACTGTAAACGAACGCGTCAACGTAGAAGAACAAAATTTGGTGAGGCAAGTGGGATTTGTGTACTGATCATTACCACCAAGGATCATCAAGTTTGGGTGTAAAAATATTTGCTGCTATTTAGGAAACTCGTTATTTCTTAAAACCTTGGCAACCCCTCTCAACGAAAGTGGTTTTCCACAGTCTGTGCCTAGCGCTGCTTGAAGAGGAAACAAACCATAGCGACAAAACTGAGAACTCCTTTATTTTGTCAAGTTTCAAAGAGCTACTACAAACCATGTTGGATTTAGAGTTCCAAATTCATCTATCAATATAGGAGAGAGCAGAGTGAAACCTAAATATAAAAACTGATACTGTAAAGGAACGCTTCAACCTAGAAGAAGAAAATTTGGTGAGCCAAGTGGGATTTGTGTATTGATCATTACCACCAAGTAACATCAACATTGGGTGAAAAAATATTTGCTGGTATTTCGGAAACTTGTTATTTCTTAGAAGCTTGGCAACCCCTCTCAATGAAAGTGCTTTTCCACAGTCTGTGCCTAGGGCTACTTGAAGAGGAAACAAACCACAGAGACAAAACTGAGAACTCCTTTATTTTGTCAAGTTTCAAAAAGCTGCTACAAACAATGTTGGATTTAGAGTTCCAAATATATCTATCAATATAGGAGAGAACAGAGTGAAACCTAAATATAAAAACTGCTACTGTAGACGAACGCATCAATGTAGAAGAACAAAATTTGGTGAGGCAAGTGGGATTTGTGTACTGATCATTACCAGCAAGGATCATCAAGATTGGGTGAAAAAATATTTGCTGCTATTTAGGAAACTCATTATTTCTTAAAACCTTGGCAACCCCTCTCATCGAAAGTGGTTTTCCACAGTCTGTGCCTAGCGCTGCTTGAAGAGGAAACAAACCATAGAGACAAAACTGAGAACTCCTTTATTTTGTCAAGTTTCAAAGAGCTACTAGAAACCATGTTGGATTTAGAGTTCCAAATTCATCTATCTATATAGGAGAGAACAGAGGGAAACTAAAAATATAAACTGCTACTGTAGATGAACGCGTCAACCTAGAAGAACAAATTTTGGTGAGTCAAGTGGGATTTGTGTACAGATCATTACTAGAAGTATCATCAAGATTGGTTGAAAAATATTTGCTGGTATTTCGGAAACTCGTTATTTCTTAGAAGCTTGGCAACCCCTCTCAATGAAAGTGGTTTTCCACAGTCTGTGCCTAGGGCTACTTGAAGAGGAAACAAACCATAGAGACAAAACTGAGAACTCCTTTATTTTGTCATGTTTCAAAGAGCTACTACAAACCATGTTGGATTTAGAGTTCCAAATTCATCTATCAATATAGGAGAGAACAGAGTGAAACGTAAATATAAAAACTGCTACTGTAGACGAACGCGTCAATGTAGAAGAACAAAATTTGGTGAGCCAACTGGGATTTGTGTACTGATCATTACCACCAAGTATCATCAAGATTGGGTGAAAAAATATTTGCTGCTATTTAGGAAACTCGTTATTTCTTAAAACCTTGGCAACCCCTCTCAATGAAAGTGGTTTTCACAGTCTGTGCCTAGGTCTACTTGAAGAGGAAACAAACCATAGAGACAAAACTGAGAACTTCTTTATTATGTCAAATTTCAAAAGCTACTACAAACCATGTTGGATTTAGAGTTCCAAATTCATCTATCTATATAGGAGAGAACAGAGTGAAACCTAAAAATAAAAACTGCTACTGTAAATGAATGCTTCAACCTAGAAGAAGGAAATTTGGTGAGCCAAGTGGGATTTGTGTACCGACCATTACCACCAAGTATCATCAAGATTGGGTGAAAAAATATTTCCTGGTATTTCGGAAACTCGTTATTTCTTAGAACCTTGGCAACCCCTCTCAATGAAAGTGCTTTTCCACAGTCTGTGCCTAGGGCTACTTGAAGTGGAAACAAACCATAGAGACAAAACTGAGAACTCCTTTATTTTGTCAACTTTCAAAGAGCTACTAAAAACCATGTTGGATTTAGAGTTCCAAATTCATCTATCTATATAGGAGAGAACAGAGTGATACCTAAAAATAAAAACTGCTACTGCAAACGAACGCTTCAACTTAGAAGAACAAAATTTGGTAAGTCAAGTGGGATTTGTGTACCGATCATGACCACCAACTATCATCAAGATTTGGTGAAAAAATATTTGCTGATATTTCGGAAACTCGTTATTTCTTAGAGGCTTGGCAACCCCTCTTATTGAAAGTGCTTTTCCACAGTCTGTGACTAGGGCTACTTGAAGACGAAACAAACCATGGAGACAAAACTGAGAACTCCTTTATTTTGTCAAGTTTCAAAGATCTACTACAAACCATGTTGGATTTAGAGTTCCAAATTCATCTATCAATATAGGAGAGAACAGAGTGCAACCTAAAAAAGAAAACTGCTACTGTAAACTAACACTTCAACATAGAAGAACAAAATTTGGTGAGCCAAGTGGAATTTGTGGACTTGTCATTACCACCACGTATCATCAAGATTGGATGAAAAAATATTTGCTGGTATTTCGGAAACTCGTATTTTCTTGGAGTCTTGGCAACGCCTCTCAATGAAAGTGCTTTTCCACCGTCTAAGCCTAGGGCTACTTGAAGACGAAACAAACCATGGAGACAAAACTGAGAACTCCTTTATTTTGTCAAGTTTCAAAGATCTACTACAAACCATGTTGAATTTAGAGTTCCAAATTCATCTATCTATATAGCAGAGAACAGAGTGAAACCTAAATATAAAAACTGCTACTTTAGACGAACGCTTCAACCTAGAAGAACAAAATTTGGTGAGCCAAGTGGGATTTCTGGACTTGTCATTACCACCACATATCATCAAGATTGGGTGAAAAAATATTTGCTGGTATTTCGGAAACTCGTTTTTTCTTAGAAGCTTGGCAACCCCTCTCAATGAAAGTGCTTTTCCACAGTTAGTGCCTAGGTCTACTTGAAGAGGAAACAAACCATAGTGACAAAACTGAGAACGTCTTTATTTTGTCAAGTTTCAAAGAGCTACTAAAACCCATGTTGTATTTAGAGTTCCAAATTCATCTATCTATATAGGAGACAAGAGAGTGAAACCTAAAAATGACAACTGCTACTGTAAACGAAATGTTCAACCTAGAAGAAAAAAATTTGGTGAGCCAAGTGGGATTTGTGTACTTGTCACTACCACCACGTATCATCAAGATTGGGTGAAAAAATATTTGCTGGCATTTCGGAAACTCATTATTTCTTAGAAGCTTGGCACCCCTCTCAATGAAAGTGCTTTTCCACAGTCTGTGCCTAGGACTACTTGAAGAGGAAACAAACCATAGAAACAAAACTGAGAACTCCTTTATTTTGTCAAGTTTCAAAGAGCTACTACAAACCATGTTAGATTTAGAGTTCCAAATTCATCTATCAATATAGGAGAGAACAGAGTGAAACGTAAATATAAAAACTGCTACTGTAGACGAACGCGTCAACGTAGAAGAACAAAATTTGGTGAGCCAACTGGGATTTGTGTACTGATTTTTACCACCAAGTATCATCAAGATTGGTTGAAAAAATATTTGCTGGTATTTCGGAAACTCGTTATTTTTTAGAAGCTTGTCAACCCCTCTCAATGAAAGTGCTTTTCCACAGTCTGTGCCTAGGACTACTTGAAGAGGAAACGAACCATAGAGAAAAAACTGAGAACTCCTTTATTTTGTCAAGTTTCAAAGAGCTACTACAAACCATGTTGGATTTAGAGTTCCAAATTCATCTATCAATATAGGAGAGAACAGAGTGAAACCTAAATATAAAAACTGATACTGTAAAGGAACGCTTCAACCTAGAAGAAGAAAATTTGGTGAGCCAAGTGGGATTTGTGTATTGATCATTACCACCAAGTAACATCAACATTGGGAGAAAAAATATTTGTTGGTATTTCGGAAACTCGTTATTTCTTAGAAGCTTGGCAAACCCTTTCAATGAAAGTGCTTTTCCACAGTCTCTGCTTAGGACTACATGAAGCGGAAACCAATCATAGAGACAAAACTGAGAACTCCGTTATTTTGTCAAGTTTCAAAGAGCTACTACAAACCATGTTGGATTTACAGTTCCAAATTCATCTATCTATATAGGAGAGAACAAAGGGAACTTAAAAATATAAACTGCTACTGTAAACAAACGCTTCAACCTAGAAGAACAAAATTTGGTGAGTCAAGTGGGATTTGTGTACCAATCATTACCACCAGGTATCATCAAGATTGGGTGAAAAAATATTTGCTGGTATTTCAGAAACTCGTTATTTCTTAGAAGCTTGGCAACCCCTCTCATTGAAAGTGCTTTTCAACAGTCTGTGCCTAGGACTACTTGAAGTGGAAACAAACCATAGAGACAAAACTGAGAACTCCTTTCTTTTGTCAAGTTTCAAAGAGCTACTACAAACCATGTTGGATTTAGAGTTCCAATTTCATCTATCTATATAGGAGAGAACAGAGTGAAACCTAAAAATAAAAACTCCTCTGTAAACGAACGCTTCAACCTAGGAAAACAAAATTTGGTGAGCCAAGTTAGATTTGTGTACTTGTCATTACCACCACGTATCATCAACATTGGGTGAAAAAATATTTGCTGGTATTTCGGAAACTCGTAATTAATTGGAAGCTTGGCAACCACTTTCAATGAAAGTGCTTTTTCACAGTCTCTGCTTAGGGCTACATGAAGCGGCAACAAATCAAAGAGACAAAACTGAGAACTCCTTTATTTTGTCAAGTTTCAAAGAGCTACTACAAACCATGTTGGATTTAGAGTTCCAAATTCATCTATCTATATAGGAGAGAACAGAGTGAAACCTAAAAATAAAAACTGCTACTGTAAACGAAAGCTTGAACCTAGAAGAACTATATTTGGTGAGGTAAGTGGGATTTGTGTACTTGTCATTACCACCACGTATCATCAACATTGGTTGAAAAAATATTTGCTGGTATTTCGGAAACACGTAATTTCTTGGAAGCTTGGCAACCCCTTTCAATGAAAGCGCATTTCCACAGTCTCTGCTTACGGCTACATGAAGCAGAAACAAATCATAGAGACAAAACTGAAGACTCCTTTATTTTGTCAAGTTTCAAAGAGCTACTACAAACCATGTTGGATTTAGAGTTCCAAATTCATCTATCTATATAGGAGAGAACAGAGTGAAACCTAAAAATAAAAACCCCTCTGTAAACGAACGCTTCAACCTAGGAAAACAAAATTTGGTGAGCCAAGTGGGATTTGTGTACTTGTCATTACCACCACGTATCATCAACATTGGGTGAAAAAATATTTGCTGGTATTTCGGAAACTCGTAATTAATTGGAAGCTTGGCAACCACTTTCAATGAAAGTGCTTTTTAACAGTCTCTGCTTAGGGCTACATGAAGCGGCAACAAATCAAAGAGACAAAACTGAGAACTCCTTTATTTTGTCAAGTTTCAAAGAGCTACTACAAACCATGTTGGATTTAGAGTTCCAAATTCATCTATCTATATAGGAGAGAACAGAATGAAACATAAAAATAAAAACTGCTACTGTAAACGAACGCTTCAACCTAGAAGAAGAAATTTGGTGAGCCAACTGGGATTTGTGTACTAATCATTACCACCAAGTATCATCAAGATTGGGTGAACAAATTTTTGCTGGTATTTTGGAAACTCGTTATTTCTTAAAACCTTGGCAACCCTTCTCAATGATAGTGCTTTTCTACAGTCTGTGCCTAGGGCGACTTGAAGAGGAAACAAACCATAGAGACAAAACTGAGAACTCCTTTACTTTGTGAAGTTTCAAAGAGCTACTACAAACCATGTTGGATTTAGAGTTCAAATTCATCTATCAATATAGGAGAGAACAGAATGAAACCTAAAAATAAAAACTGCTACTGTAGACGAATGCTTCAACCCAGAAGAACAAAATATGGTGAGCCAAGTGGGATTTGTCTACTGATCATTACCACCAATTATCATCAACATTGGGTGAAAAAATATTTGCTGGTATTTCTGAAACTTGTTATTTCTTAGAAGCTTGGCAACCCCTCTCAATGAAGGTGCTTTTCCACAGTCTCTGCCTAGGGCTACTTGAAGAGGAAACAAACCATAGAGACAAAACTGAGAACTCCTTTATTTTGTCAAGTTTCAAAGAGCTACTACAAACCATGTTGGATTTAGAGTTCCAAATTCATCTATCTATATAGGAGAGAACAGAGTGAAACCTAAATATAAAAACTGCTACTGTAAACGAACGCTTCAACCTAGAAGAACAAAATTTGGTGAGCCAAGTGGGATTTGTGTATTGATCATTACCACCAAGTAACATCAACATTGGGAGAAAAAATATTTGTTGGTATTTCGGAAACTCGTTATTTCTTAGAAGCTTGGCAAACCCTTTCAATGAAAGTGCTTTTCCACAGTCTCTGCTTAGGACTACATGAAGCGGAAACCAATCATAGAGAAAAAACTGAGAACTCCGTTATTTTGTCAAGTTTCAAAGAGCTACTACAAACCATGTTGGATTTACAGTTCCAAATTCATCTATCTATATAGGAGAGAACAAAGGGAACTTAAAAATATAAACTGCTACTGTAAACAAACGCTTCAACCTAGAAGAACAAAATTTGGTGAGTCAAGTGGGATTTGTGTACCAATCATTACCACCAGGTATCATCAAGATTGGGTGAAAAAATATTTGCTGGTATTTCAGAAACTCGTTATTTCTTAGAAGCTTGGCAACCCCTCTCATTGAAAGTGCTTTTCAACAGTCTGTGCCTAGGACTACTTGAAGTGGAAACAAACCATAGAGACAAAACTGAGAACTCCTTTCTTTTGTCAAGTTTCAAAGAGCTACTACAAACCATGTTGGATTTAGAGTTCCAATTTCATCTATCTATATAGGAGAGAACAGAGTGAAACCTAAAAATAAAAACTCCTCTGTAAACGAACGCTTCAACCTAGGAAAACAAAATTTGGTGAGCCAAGTTAGATTTGTGTACTTGTCATTACCACCACGTATCATCAACATTGGGTGAAAAAATATTTGCTGGTATTTCGGAAACTCGTAATTTATTGGAAGCTTGGCAACCACTTTCAATGAAAGTGCTTTTTCACAGTCTCTGCTTAGGGCTACATGAAGCGGCAACAAATCAAAGAGACAAAACTGAGAACTCCTTTATTTTGTCAAGTTTCAAAGAGCTACTACAAACCATGTTGGATTTAGAGTTCCAAATTCATCTATCTATATAGGAGAGAACAGAGTGAAACCTAAAAATAAAAACTGCTACTGTAAACGAAAGCTTGAACCTAGAAGAACTATATTTGGTGAGGTAAGTGGGATTTGTGTACTTGTCATTACCACCACGTATCATCAACATTGGTTGAAAAAATATTTGCTGGTATTTCGGAAACACGTAATTTCTTGGAAGCTTGGCAACCCCTTTCAATGAAAGCGCATTTCCACAGTCTCTGCTTACGGCTACATGAAGCAGAAACAAATCATAGAGACAAAACTGAAGACTCCTTTATTTTGTCAAGTTTCAAAGAGCTACTACAAACCATGTTGGATTTAGAGTTCCAAATTCATCTATCTATATAGGAGAGAACAGAGTGAAACCTAAAAATAAAAACCCCTCTGTAAACGAACGCTTCAACCTAGGAAAACAAAATTTGGTGAGCCAAGTGGGATTTGTGTACTTGTCATTACCACCACGTATCATCAACATTGGGTGAAAAAATATTTGCTGGTATTTCGGAAACTCGTAATTAATTGGAAGCTTGGCAACCACTTTCAATGAAAGTGCTTTTTAACAGTCTCTGCTTAGGGCTACATGAAGCGGCAACAAATCAAAGAGACAAAACTGAGAACTCCTTTATTTTGTCAAGTTTCAAAGAGCTACTACAAACCATGTTGGATTTAGAGTTCCAAATTCATCTATCTATATAGGAGAGAACAGAATGAAACCTAAAAATAAAAACTGCTACTGTAAACGAACGCTTCAACCTAGAAGAAGAAATTTGGTGAGCCAACTGGGATTTGTGTACTAATCATTACCACCAAGTATCATCAAGATTGGGTGAACAAATTTTTGCTGGTATTTTGGAAACTCGTTATTTCTTAAAACCTTGGCAACCCTTCTCAATGATAGTGCTTTTCTACAGTCTGTGCCTAGGGCGACTTGAAGAGGAAACAAACCATAGAGACAAAACTGAGAACTCCTTTACTTTGTGAAGTTTCAAAGAGCTACTACAAACCATGTTGGATTTAGAGTTCAAATTCATCTATCAATATAGGAGAGAACAGAGTGAAACCTAAAAATAAAAACTGCTACTGTAGACGAATGCTTCAACCCAGAAGAACAAAATATGGTGAGCCAAGTGGGATTTGTCTACTGATCATTACCACCAATTATCATCAACATTGGGTGAAAAAATATTTGCTGGTATTTCTGAAACTTGTTATTTCTTAGAAGCTTGGCAACCCCTCTCAATGAAGGTGCTTTTCCACAGTCTCTGCCTAGGGCTACTTGAAGAGGAAACAAACCATAGAGACAAAACTGAGAACTCCTTTATTTTGTCAAGTTTCAAAGAGCTACTACAAACCATGTTGGATTTAGAGTTCCAAATTCATCTATCTATATAGGAGAGAACAGAGTGAAACCTAAAAGTAAAAACTGCTACTGTAAACGAACGCTTGAACCTAGAAGAACAATATTTGGTGAGGTAAGTGGGATTTGTGTACTTGTCATTACCACCAAGTATCATCAACATTGGTTGAAAAAATATTTGCTGGTATTTCG
>NW_027513928.1:53135-116484 GCF_048772815.1 Callospermophilus lateralis
TGGGATTTGTGTACTGCTCATTACCACCAAGGATCATCAAGTTTGGGTGTAAAAATATTTGCTGCTATTTAGGAAACTCGTTATTTCTTAAAACCTTGGCAACCCCTCTCAACGAAAGTGGTTTTCCACAGTCTGTGCCTAGCGCTGCTTGAAGAGGAAACAAACCATAGCGACAAAACTGAGAACTCCTTTATTTTGTCAAGTTTCAAAGAGCTACTACAAACCATGTTGGATTTACAGTTCCAAATTCATCTATCAATATAGGAGAGAACAGAGTGAAACCTAAATATAAAAACTGATACTGTAAAGGAACGCTTCAACCTAGAAGAATAAAATTTGGTGAGCCAAGTGGGATTTGTGTATTGATCATTACCACCAAGTAACATCAACATTGGGTGAAAAAATATTTGCTGGTATTTCGGAAACTCGTTATTTCTTAGAAGCTTGGCAACCCCTCTCAATGAAAGTGCTTTTCCACAGTCTGTGCCTAGGGCTACTTGAAGAGGAAACAAACCATAGAGACAAAACTGAGAACTCCTTTATTTTGTCAAGTTTCAAAAAGATGCTACAAACAATGTTGGATTTAGAGTTCCAAATATATCTATCAATATAGGAGAGAACAGAGTGAAACCTAAATATAAAAACTGCTACTGTAGACGAACGCGTCAATGTAGAAGAACAAAATTTGGTGAGGCAAGTGGGATTTGTGTACTGATCATTACCAGCAAGGATCATCAAGATTGGGTGAAAAAATATTTGCTGCTATTTAGGAAACTCGTTATTTCTTAAAACCTTGGCAACCCCTCTCAACGAAAGTGGTTTTCCACAGTCTGTGCCTAGCGCTGCTTGAAGAGGAAACAAACCATAGAGACAAAACTGAGAACTCCTTTATTTTGTCAAGTTTCAAAGAGCTACTACAAACCATGTTGGATTTAGAGTTCCAAATTCATCTATCTATATAGGAGAGAACAGAGGGAAACTAAAAATATAAACTGCTACTGTAGATGAACGCGTCAACCTAGAAGAACAAATTTTGGTGAGTCAAGTGGGATTTGTGTACCGATCATTACTAGAAGTATCATCAAGATTGGGTGAAAAATATTTGCTGCTATTTCGGAAACTCGTTATTTCTTAGAAGCTTGGCAACCCCTCTCAATGAAAGTGGTTTTCCACAGTCTGTGCCTAGGGCTACTTGAAGAGGAAACAAACCATAGAGACAAAACTGAGAACTCCTTTATTTTGTCATGTTTCAAAGAGCTACTACAAACCATGTTGGATTTAGAGTTCCAAATTCATCTATCAATATAGGAGGAGAACAGAGTGAAACGTAAATATAAAAACTGCTACTGTAGACGAACGCGTCAA
This sequence comes from Callospermophilus lateralis, assembly GCF_048772815.1. Classification (NCBI taxonomy): domain Eukaryota; kingdom Metazoa; phylum Chordata; class Mammalia; order Rodentia; family Sciuridae; genus Callospermophilus; species Callospermophilus lateralis. The sequence goes on from NW_027513928.1 coordinate 54,501, forward strand.
CGTAGAAGAACAAAATTTGGTGAGCCAACTGGGATTTGTGTACTGATCATTACCACCAAGTATCATCAAGATTGGGTGAAAAAATATTTGCTGCTATTTAGGAAACTCGTTATTTCTTAAAACCTTGGCAACCCCTCTCAATGAAAGTGGTTTTCACAGTCTGTGCCTAGGTCTACTTGAAGAGGAAACAAACCATAGAGACAAAACTGAGAACTTCTTTATTATGTCAAATTTCAAAAGCTACTACAAACCATGTTGGATTTAGAGTTCCAAATTCATCTATCTATATAGGAGAGAACAGAGTGAAACCTAAAAATAAAAACTGCTACTGTAAATGAATGCTTCAACCTAGAAGAAGGAAACTTGGTGAGCCAAGTGGGATTTGTGTACCGATCATTACCACCAAGTATCATCAAGATTGGGTGAAAAAATATTTCCTGGTATTTCGGAAACTCGTTATTTTTTAGAACCTTGGCAACCCCTCTCAATGAAAGTGCTTTTCCACAGTCTGTGCCAAGGGCTACTTGAAGTGGAAACAAACCATAGAGACAAAACTGAGAACTCCTTTATTTTGTCAACTTTCAAAGAGCTACTAAAAACCATGTTGGATTTAGAGTTCCAAATTCATCTATCTATATAGGAGAGAACAGAGTGATACCTAAAACTAAAAACTGCTACTGCAAACGAACGCTTCAACTTAGAAGAACAAAATTTGGTAAGTCAAGTGGGATTTGTGTACCGATCATGACCACCAACTATTATCAAGATTTGGTGAAAAAATATTTGCTGATATTTCGGAAACTCGTTATTTCTTAGAGGCTTGGCAACGCCTCTCAATGAAAGTGCTTTTCCACCGTCTAAGCCTAGGGCTACTTGAAGAGGAAACAAACCATTGAGACAAAACTGAGAACTCATATATTTTTCAAGTTTCAAAGAGCTACTACAAACCATGTTGAATTTAGAGTTTCAAATTCATCTATCTTTATAGCAGAGAACAGAGTGAAACCTAAATATAAAAACTGCTACTTTAGACGAACGATTCAACCTAGAAGAACAAAATTTGGAGAGCCAAGTGGGATTTCTGGACTTGTCATTACCACCACATATCATCAAGATTGGGTGAAAAAATATTTGCTGGTATTTCGGAAACTCGTTTTTTCTTAGAAGCTTGGCAACCCCTCTCAATGAAAGTGCTTTTCCACAGTTAGTGCCTAGGTCTACTTGAAGAGGAAACAAACCATAGTGACAAAACTGAGAACTTCTTTATTTTGTCAAGTTTCAAAGAGCTACTAAAACCCATGTTGTATTTAGAGTTCCAAATTCATCTATCTATATAGGAGACAACAGAGTGAAACCTAAAAATGGCAACTGCTACTGTAAACGAAATCTTCAACCTAGAAGAAAAAAATTTGGTGAGCCAAGTGGGATTTGTGTACTGATCATTACCACCACATATCATCAGCATTGGGTGAGAAAATATTTGCTGGTATTTCGGAAACTCGTAATTTCTTGGAAGCTTGGCAACCCCTTTCAATGATAGTGCTTTTCCACAGTCTCGGCATAGGGCTACTTGAAGAGGAAACAAATCATAGAGACAAAACTGAGAACTCCTTTATTTTGTCAAGTTTCAAAGAGCTCCTACAAACCATGTTGGATTTAGACTTCCAAATTCATCTGTCTATATAGGAGAGAACAGAGTGAAACCTAAATATAAAAACTGCTACTGTAGTCGAACGCTTCAACCTAGAAGAACAAAATTTGGTGAGCCAAGTGGGATTTGTGTACTTGTCATTACCACCACGTATCATCAACATTGGGTGAAAAAATATTTGCTGGTATTTCAGAAACTCGTAATTTCTTGGAAGCTTGGCAACCTCTCTCAATGAAAGTGCTTTTCCACAGTCTCTGCTTAGGGCTACACTGAAGCGGAAACAAATCATAGAGACAAATCTGAGAACTCCTTTATTTTGTCAACTTTCAAAGAGCAACTACACACCATGTTGGATTTAGAGTTCCAAATTCATCTATCTGTATAGGAGACAACAGAGTGAAACCTAAAAATAAAGACTGCTACTGTAGACGAACGCTTCAAACTAGAAGAACAAAATTTGGTGAGCCAAGTGGGATTTGTGTACCGATCATTACCACCACGTATCATCAACATTGGGTGACAAAATATTTGCTGGTATTTCGGAAACTCGTAATTTTTTGGAAGCTTGGCAACCCCTTTCAATGAAAGTGCTTTTCCACAGTCTTTGCTTAGGGCTACATGAAGCGGAAACAAATCATAGATACAATACTGAGAACTCCTTTACTTTGTCAAGTTTCAAAGAGCTACTACAAACCATATTGGATTTATAGTTCCAAATTCATCTATCTATATAGGAGAGAACAGAGTGAAACCTAAATATAAAAACTGCTACTGTAAACGAACGCTTCAACCTAGAAGAACAAAATTTGGTGAGCCAAGTGGGATTTGTGTACTTGTCCTTACCACCAAGTATCATCAAGATTGGGTGAAAAAATATTTGATGGTATTTCGGAAACTCGTTATTTCTTAGAAGCTTGGCAACCCCTCTCAATGAAAGTGCTTTTCTACAGTCTGTGCCAGGGCAAATTGAAGAGGAAACAAACCATAGAGACAAAACTGAAAACTACTTTATTTTGTCAAGTTTCAAAGAGCTACTACAAACCATGTTGGATTTAGAGTTCCAAATTCATCTATCTATACAGGACAGAACAGAGTGAAACCTAAAATTAAAAACTGCTACTGAAAACGAACGCATCAACCTAGAAGAACAAAATTTGGTGAGTCAAGTGGGATTTGTGTACCGATCATTACCACCAAGTATCATCAAGATTGGGTGAAAAAATATTTGCTGGTATTTCGGAAACTCGTAATTTCGTGGAAGCTTGGCAACCCCTCTCAATGAAAGTGCTTTTCCACAGTCAGTGCCCAGGGCTACTTGAAGAGGAAACAATCCATAGAGACAAAACTAAGAACTCTGTATTTTGACAAGTTTCAAAGAGCTACTACAAATTATGTTGGTTTTAGCGTTCCAAATTCATCTATCTGGTTAGGAGAGAACAGAGTGAAACCTAAAAATAAAAACTGTTACTGTAAACGAACGCTTCACCTAGAAGAACAAAATTTGGTGAGCCAAGTGGGATTTGTGTACTGATCATTACCAGCAGCAAGTATCATCAAGATTCGGTGAAAAAATATTTGCTGGTATTTCGGAAACTCGTAATTTCTTGGAAGCTTGGCAACCCATCTCAATGAAAGTGCTTTTCCACCTTATGTGCCTAGGGCTACTGGAAGAGGAAACAAACCATAGAGACAAAACTGAGAACTCCTTTATTTTGTAAAGTTTCAAAGAGCTACTACAAACCATGTTGGATTTAGAGTTCCAAATTCATCTATCTATATCGGAGAGAACAGAGGGAAATCTAAAAATATAAACTGCTACTGTAAACGAACGCTTCATCATAGAAGAACAAAATTTGGTGAGTCAAGTGGGATTTGTGTACCGATCATGACCACCAACTATCATCAAGATTCGGTGAAAAAATATTTGCTGATATTTCGGAAACTCGTTATTTCTTAGAGGCTTGGCAACCCCTTTATTGAAAGTGCTTTTCCACAGTGTGTGACTAGGGCTACTTGAAGAGGAAACAAACCATAGAGACAAAACTGAGAACTCCTTTACTTTGTCAAGTCTCACAGAGCTACTACAAACCATGTTGCATTTAGAGTTCCAAATTCATCTATCTATATAGGAGAGAACAGAGGGAAAACTAAAAATATAAACTGCTACTGTAAACGAACTCTTCAACCTAGAAGAACAAAATTTGATGAGCCAAGTGGGATTTGTGTACTGATCATTACCACCACATATCATCAGCATTGGGTGAGAAAATATTTGCTGGTATTTCGGAAACTCGTAATTTCTTGGAAGCTTGGCAACCCCTTTCAATGATAGTGCTTTTTCACACTCTCTGCTTAGGGCTACATGAAGCGGTAACAAATCAAAGAGACAAAACTGAGAACTCCTTTATTTTGTCAATTTTCAAAGAGCTACTACAAACCATATTGGTTTTAGAGTTCAAAATTCATCTATCTATATAGGAGAGAACAGAGGGAAACTAAAAATATAAACTGCTACTGTAGATGAACTCGTCAACCTAGAAGAACAAAATTTGGTGAGTCAAGTGGGATTTGTGTACCGATCATGACCACCAACTATCATCAAGATTCGGTGAAAAAATATTTGCTGATATAACGGAAACTCGTTATTTCTTAGAGGCTTGGCAACCCCTCTTATTGAAAGTGCTTTTCCACAGTCTGTGACTAGGGCTACTTGAAGAGGAAACAAACCATAGAGACAAAACTGAGAACTCCTTTATTTTGTCAAGTTTCAAAGAGCTACTACAAACTATGTTGGATTTAGAGTTCCAAATTCATCTATCTATATAGGAGAGAACAGAGGGAAAACTAAAAATATAAACTGCTACAGTAAACGAACTCTTCAACCTAGAAGAACAAAATTTGGTGAGCCAAGTGGGATTTGTGTACTGATCATTACCACCACATATCATCAACATTGGGTGAAAAAATATTTGCTGCTATTTCGGAAACTCGTAATTTCTTGGAAGCTTGGCAACCCCTCTCAATGAAAGTGCTTTTCCACAGTCTCTGCTTAGGGCTACACTGAAGCGGAAACAAATCATAGAGAAAAATCTGAGAACTCCTTTATTTTGTCAACTTTCAAAGAGCTACTATAAACCATGTTGGATTTAGAGTTCCAAATTCATCTATCTATATAGGAGAGAACAGAGTGAAACATAAAAATAAAAACTGTTACTGTAAACGAACGCTTCAAACTAGAAGAACAAAATTTGGTGAGCCAAGTGGGATTTGTGTACCGATCATTACCACCACGTATCATCAACATTGGGTGACAAAATATTTGCTGGTATTTCGGAAACTCGTAATTTTTTGGAAGCTTGGCAACCCCTTTCAATGAAAGTGCTTTTCCACAGTCTTTGCTTAGGGCTACATGAAGCGGAAACAAATCATAGATACAATACTGAGAACTCCTTTACTTTGTCAAGTTTCAAAGAGCTACTACAAACCATATTGGATTTATAGTTCCAAATTCATCTATCTATATAGGAGAGAACAGAGTGAAACCTAAATATAAAAACTGCTACTGTAAACGAACGCTTCAACCTAGAAGAACAAAATTTGGTGAGCCAAGTGGGATTTGTGTACTTGTCCTTACCACCAAGTATCATCAAGATTGGGTGAAAAAATATTTGATGGTATTTCGGAAACTCGTTATTTCTTAGAAGCTTGGCAACCCCTCTCAATGAAAGTGCTTTTCTACAGTCTGTGCCAGGGCAAATTGAAGAGGAAACAAACCATAGAGACAAAACTGAAAACTACTTTATTTTGTCAAGTTTCAAAGAGCTACTACAAACCATGTTGGATTTAGAGTTCCAAATTCATCTATCTATACAGGACAGAACAGAGTGAAACCTAAAATTAAAAACTGCTACTGAAAACGAACGCATCAACCTAGAAGAACAAAATTTGGTGAGTCAAGTGGGATTTGTGTACCGATCATTACCACCAAGTATCATCAAGATTGGGTGAAAAAATATTTGCTGGTATTTCGGAAACTCGTAATTTCGTGGAAGCTTGGCAACCCCTCTCAATGAAAGTGCTTTTCCACAGTCAGTGCCCAGGGCTACTTGAAGAGGAAACAATCCATAGAGACAAAACTAAGAACTCTGTATTTTGACAAGTTTCAAAGAGCTACTACAAATTATGTTGGTTTTAGCGTTCCAAATTCATCTATCTGGTTAGGAGAGAACAGAGTGAAACCTAAAAATAAAAACTGTTACTGTAAACGAACGCTTCACCTAGAAGAACAAAATTTGGTGAGCCAAGTGGGATTTGTGTACTGATCATTACCAGCAGCAAGTATCATCAAGATTCGGTGAAAAAATATTTGCTGGTATTTCGGAAACTCGTAATTTCTTGGAAGCTTGGCAACCCATCTCAATGAAAGTGCTTTTCCACCTTATGTGCCTAGGGCTACTGGAAGAGGAAACAAACCATAGAGACAAAACTGAGAACTCCTTTATTTTGTAAAGTTTCAAAGAGCTACTACAAACCATGTTGGATTTAGAGTTCCAAATTCATCTATCTATATCGGAGAGAACAGAGGGAAATCTAAAAATATAAACTGCTACTGTAAACGAACGCTTCATCATAGAAGAACAAAATTTGGTGAGTCAAGTGGGATTTGTGTACCGATCATGACCACCAACTATCATCAAGATTCGGTGAAAAAATATTTGCTGATATTTCGGAAACTCGTTATTTCTTAGAGGCTTGGCAACCCCTCTTATTGAAAGTGCTTTTCCACAGTGTGTGACTAGGGCTACTTGAAGAGGAAACAAACCATAGAGACAAAACTGAGAACTCCTTTACTTTGTCAAGTCTCACAGAGCTACTACAAACCATGTTGCATTTAGAGTTCCAAATTCATCTATCTATATAGGAGAGAACAGAGGGAAAACTAAAAATATAAACTGCTACTGTAAACGAACTCTTCAACCTAGAAGAACAAAATTTGATGAGCCAAGTGGGATTTGTGTACTGATCATTACCACCACATATCATCAGCATTGGGTGAGAAAATATTTGCTGGTATTTCGGAAACTCGTAATTTCTTGGAAGCTTGGCAACCCCTTTCAATGATAGTGCTTTTTCACACTCTCTGCTTAGGGCTACATGAAGCGGTAACAAATCAAAGAGACAAAACTGAGAACTCCTTTATTTTGTCAATTTTCAAAGAGCTACTACAAACCATATTGGTTTTAGAGTTCCAAATTCATCTATCTATATAGGAGAGAACAGAGGGAAACTAAAAATATAAACTGCTACTGTAGATGAACTCGTCAACCTAGAAGAACAAAATTTGGTGAGTCAAGTGGGATTTGTGTACCGATCATGACCACCAACTATCATCAAGATTCGGTGAAAAAATATTTGCTGATATAACGGAAACTCGTTATTTCTTAGAGGCTTGGCAACCCCTCTTATTGAAAGTGCTTTTCCACAGTCTGTGACTAGGGCTACTTGAAGAGGAAACAAACCATAGAGACAAAACTGAGAACTCCTTTATTTTGTCAAGTTTCAAAGAGCTACTACAAACTATGTTGGATTTAGAGTTCCAAATTCATCTATCTATATAGGAGAGAACAGAGGGAAAACTAAAAATATAAACTGCTACAGTAAACGAACTCTTCAACCTAGAAGAACAAAATTTGGTGAGCCAAGTGGGATTTGTGTACTGATCATTACCACCACATATCATCAACATTGGGTGAAAAAATATTTGCTGCTATTTCGGAAACTCGTAATTTCTTGGAAGCTTGGCAACCCCTCTCAATGAAAGTGCTTTTCCACAGTCTCTGCTTAGGGCTACACTGAAGCGGAAACAAATCATAGAGAAAAATCTGAGAACTCCTTTATTTTGTCAACTTTCAAAGAGCTACTATAAACCATGTTGGATTTAGAGTTCCAAATTCATCTATCTATATAGGAGAGAACAGAGTGAAACATAAAAATAAAAACTGTTACTGTAAACGAACGCTTCAAACTAGAAGAACAAAATTTGGTGAGCCAAGTGGGATTTGTGTACTTGTCCTTACCACCAAGTATCATCAAGATTGGGTGAAAAAATATTTGCTGGTAATTCGGAAACCCGTTATTTCTTAGAAGCTTGGCGATCCCGCTCAATGAAAGTTCTTTTCCACAGTCTGTGCCAGGGCTACTTGAAGAGGAAACAAACCATAGAGACAAAACTGAGAACTCCTCTATGTTGTCAAGTTTCAAAGAGCTACTACAAACCATGTTGGATTTGGAGTTCCAAATTCATCTATCTATATAGGAGAGAACAGAGTGAAACCTAAAAATAAAAACTGTTACTGTAAACGAACGCTTCAACCTAGAACAAAATTGGGTGAGCCAAGTGGGATTTGTGTACTGATCATTACCAACAAGTATCATCAACACTGGGTGAAAAAATATTTGCTGGTATTTCGGAAACTCGTTATTTCTTAGAAGCTTGGCAACCCCTCTCAATGAAAGTGCTTTTCCACAGTCTGTGCCTAGGAATACTTGAACAGGAAACAAAACATAGAGACAAAACTGAGAAATACTTTATTTTTTCAAGTTCCAAAGAGCTACTGCAAACCATGTTAAATTTAGAGTTCCAAATTCATCTATCTATATAGGAGAGAACAGAGGGAAACCTAAATATAAAAACTGCTACAGTAGACGAACGCTTCAACCTAGAAGAACAAAATTTGGTGAGCCAAGTGAGATTTGTTTACCGATCATCAGCACCAAGTATTATCAAGATTGGGTGAAAAAATATTTGCTGGAATTTCGGAAACTCGTAATTTCTTAGAAGCTTGGCAACCCCTCTCAATGAAAGTGCATTTCCACAGTCACTGCCTAGGGCTACTTGAAGAGGAAACAATCCATAGAGACAAAACTGAGAACTCCTTTATTTTGTCAAGTTTCAAAGAGCTACTACATACCATGTTGGATTTAGTGTTCCAAATTCATCTATCTATATAGGAGAGAACAGAGTGAAACCTAAAAATAAAAACTGCTACTGTAAACGAACGCTTCAACCTAGAAGAACAAAATTTGGTGAGCCAAGTGGGATTTGTGTACTGATCACTACCACCAAGTATCATCAAGATTCGGTGAAAAAGTATTTGCTGGTATTTCAGAAACTCGTTATTTCTTAGAAGCTTGGCAACCCCATTCAATGAGAGTGCTTTTCCACCGTCTGTGCCTAGGGCTACTTCAAGAGGAAACAAACCATAGAGACAAAACTGAGAACTCCTTTATTCTCTCAAGTTTCAAACAGCTACTACAAACCATGTTGGATTTAGAGTTCCAAATTCATCTATCTATATAGCAGAGATCAGAGTGAAACCTAAATATAAAAACTGCTACTGTAGACGAACGCTTCTACCTAGAGGAACAAAATTTGGTGAGAAAAGTGGGATTTGTGTACTGATCATTACCACCAAGTATCATCAACATTGGGTGAAAAAATATTTGCTGGTATTTCGGTAACTCGTTATTTCTTAGAAGCTTGGCAATCCCTTTCAATGAAAGTGCTTTTCCACAGTCTCTGCTTAGGACTACATGAAGCGGAAACCAATCATAGAGACAAAACTGAGAACTCCTTTATTTTGTCAAGTTTCAAAGAGCTACTACAAACCATGTTGGATTTACAGTTCCAAATTCATCTATCTATATAGGAGAGAACAAAGGGAACTTAAAAATATAAACTGCTACTGTAAACAAACGCTTCAACCTAGAAGAACAAAATTTGGTGAGTCAAGTGGGATTTGTGTACCAATCATTACCACCAAGTATCATCAAACTTGGTTGAAAAAATATTTGCTGGTATTTTGGAAACTCGTTATTTTTTAGAAGCTTGTCAACCCCTCTCAATGAAAGTGCTTTTCCACAGTCTGTGCCTAGGACTACTTGAAGAGGAAATGAACCATAGAGACAAAACTGAGAACTCCTTTACTTTGTCAAGTTTGAAAGAGCTATTACACACCATGTTGGATTTAGAGTTCCAAATTCATCTATCTATGTAGGAGAGAACAGAGTGAATCCTAAATATAAAAACTGCTACTGTAGACGAACGCGTCAACCCAGAAGAACAAAATTTGGTGAGCCAATTGGGATTTGTGTACTGATCATTATTATCAAGTATCATCAACATTGGGTGAAAAAATATTTGCTGGTATTTCGGAAACTCGTTATTTCTTATAAGCTTGGCAACCCCTCTCAATGAAATTGCTTTTCCACAGTCTGTGCTAAGGGGTAGTTGAAGAGAAAACAAAACATAGAGACAAAACTGAGAACTCCTTTATTTTTTCAAGTTTCATAGAGCTACTACAAACCATGTTGGATTTAGAGTTCCAAATTCATCTATCAATATAGGAGACAAAAGAGTGAAACCTAAAAATAAAAACTGCTACTGTAAACGAACGCTTCAACCTAGAAGAACAAAATTTGGTTAGCCAAGTGGGATTTGTGTACTTGTCACTACCACCACGTATCATCAAGATTGGGTGAAAAAATATTTGCTGGTATTTCGGAAACTCGTTATTTCTTAGAAGCTTGGCAACCCCTCTCAATGAAAGTGCTTTTCCACAGTCTGTGCCTAGGGCTACTTGAAGATGAAACAAACCATAGAGAAAAAACTGAGAACTCCTTTATTTTGTCAAGTTTCAAAGAGCTGCTACAAACCATGTTGTATTTAGAGTTCCAAATATATCTATCAATATAGGAGAGAACAGAGTGAAACCTTAATATAAAAACTGCTACTGTAGACGAACGCGTCAACGTAGAAGAACAAAATTTGGTGAGGCAAGTGGGATTTGTGTACTGATCATTACCACCAAGGATCATCAAGATTGGGTGAAAAAATATTTGCTGCTATTTAGGAAACTCGTTATTTCTGAAAACCTTGGCAATCCCTCTCAACGAAAGTTGTTTTCCACAGTCTGTGCCTAGCGCTGCTTGAAGAGGAAACAAACCATAGAGACAAAACTGAGAACTTTTTTATTTTTTCAAGTTTCAAAGAGCTACTACAAACCATGTTGCATTTAGAGTTCCAAATTCATCTATCAATATAGGAGAGAACAGAGTGAAACCTAAATATAAAAACTGATACTGTAAAGGAACGCTTCAACCTAGAAGAAGAAAATGTGGTGAGCCAAGTGATATTTGTGTATTGATCATTACCACCAAGTAACATCAACATTGGGTGAAAAAATATTTGCTGGTATTTTGGAAACTCGTTATTTCTTAGAAGCTTGGCAACCCCTCTCAATGAAAGTGCTTTTCCACAGTCTGTGCCTAGGGCTACTTGAAGAGGAAACAAACCATAGAGACAAAACTGAGAACTCCTTTATTTTGTCAAGTTTCAAAGAGCTGCTACAAACCATGTTGGATTTAGAGTTCCAAATATATCTATCAATATAGGAGAGAACAGAGTGAAACCTAAATATAAAAACTGCTACTGTAGACGAACGCGTCAACGTAGAAGAACAAAATTTGGTGAGGCAAGTGGGATTTGTGTACTGATCATTACCAGCAAGGATCATCAAGATTGGGTGAAAAAATATTTGCTGCTATTTAGGAAACTCGTTATTTCTTAAAACCTTGGCAACCCCTCTCAACGAAAGTGGTTTTCCACAGTCCGTGCCTAGCGCTGCTTGAAGAGGAAACAAACCGTAGAGACAAAACTGAGAACTCCTTTATTTTGTCAAGTTTCAAAGAGCTACTACAAACCATGTTGGATTTAGAGTTCCAAATTCATCTACTATATAGGAGAGAACAGAGGGAAACTAAAAATATAAACTGCTACTGTAGACGAACGCGTCAACCTAGAAGAACAAATTTTGGTGAGTCAAGTGGGATTTGTGTACCGATCATTACTAGAAGTATCATCAAGATTGGGTGAAAAATATTTGCTGGTATTTCGGAAACTCGTTATTTCTTAGAAGCTTGGCAACCCCTCTCAATGAAAGTGCTTTTCCACAGTCTGTGCCTAGGGCTACTTGAAGAGGAAACAAACCATAGAGACAAAACTGAGAACTCCTTTATTTTGTCATGTTTCAAAGAGCTACTACAAACCATGTTGGATTTAGAGTTCCAAATTCATCTATCAATATAGGAGAGAACAGAGTGAAACGTAAATATAAAAACTGCTACTGTAGAAGAAAGCTTCAACCTAGAAGAACAAAATTTGGTGAGCCAACTGGGATTTGTGTACTGATCATTACCACCAAGTATCATCAAGATTGGGTGAAAAAATATTTGCTGCTATTTAGGAAACTCGTTATTTCTTAAAACGTTGGCAACCCCTCTCAATGAAAGTGGTTTTCACAGTCTGTGCCTAGGGCTACTTGAAGAGGAAACAAACCATAGAGACAAAACTGAGAACTTCTTTATTATGTCAAATTTCAAAAGCTACTACAAACCATGTTGGATTTAGAGTTCCAAATTCATCTATCTATATAGGAGAGAACAGAGTGAAACCTAAATATAAAAACTGCTACTGTAGAAGAACGCTTCAACCTAGAATAACAAAATTTGGTGAGCCAAGTGGGATTTGTGTACCGATCATCACCACAAAGTATCATCAAGATTGGATGAAAAAAATATTTGCTGGTATTTCGGAAACTCGTTATTTCTTAGAACCTTGACAACCCCTCTCAATGAAAGTGCTTTTCCACAGTCTGTGCCTAGGGCTACTTGAAGTGGAAACAAACCATAGAGAAAAAACTGAGAACTCCTTTATTTTGTCAACTTTCAAAGAGCTACTAAAAACCATGTTGGATTTAGAGTTCCAAATTCATCTATCTATATAGGAGAGAACAGAGTGATACCTAAAAATAAAAACTGCTACTGCAAACAAACGCTTCAACCTAGAAGAACAAAATTTGGTAAGTCAAGTGGGATTTGTTTACCAATGATTACCACCAAGTATCATCAAGATTGGGTGAAAAAATATTTGCTGTGTTTCGGAAACTCGTTATTTCTTAGAAGCTTGGCAACCCCTCTCAAGGAAAGTGATTTTCCACAGTCTGTGCCTAGGATACTTGAAGAGGAAACCAACCATAGAGAAAAAACTGAGAACTCCTATATTTTCTCAAGTTTCAAAGAAGTACTACAAACCATGTTGGATTTACAGTTCCAATTCATCTATCAATATAGGAGACAACATAGTTAAACCTAAACATGAAAACTGCTACTGTAGACGAACGTGTCAACGTAGAAGATCAATATTTGGTGAGCGAAGTGGGATTTGTGTACTGATCATTACCACCAAGTATCATCAAGATTGGGTGAAAAAATATTTCCTTGTTTTGCGGAAACTAGTTTTTTCTTAGAAGCTTGGCAACCCCTCTCAATGAAAGTGCTTTTGCACACTCTGTGCCTAGGGCTACTTGAAGATGAAACAAACCATAGAGACAAAACTGAGAACTCCTTTATTTTGTCAAGTTTCAAAGAAGTACTACAAACTATGTTGGATTTAGAGTTCCAAATTCATCTATCTATATAGGAGAGAACAGAGTGAAACCTAAATATAAATACTCCTACTGTAAACGAACGCTTCAACCTTGAAGAACAAAATTTGGTGAGCCAATGGGATTTGTGTACTTGTCATTACCACCACGTACAATCAACATTGGTTGAAAAAATATTTGCTGATATATCGGAAACTACTTATTTCTTAGAAGCTTGGCAACCCCTCTCGATGAAAGTACTTTTCCAGAGTCTGTGCCTAGGGCTACTTGAATTGGAAACAAACCATTGAGACAAAACTGAGAACTCCTTTATTTTGTCAAGTTTCAAAGAGCTACTACAAACCATGTTGGATTTAGATTTCCAAATTCATCTATCTATATAGGAGAGAACAGAGGGAAAACTAAAAATATAAACTGCTACTGTAAACGAACGCTTCATCAAACAAGAACATAATTTGGTGAGTCAAGTGGGATTTGTGTACCGATCATGACCACCAACTATCATCAAGTTTTGGTGAAAAAATATTTGCTGATATTTCGGAAACTCGTTATTTCTTAGAGGCTTGGCAACCCCTCTTATTGAAAGTGCTTTTCCACAGTCTGTGACTAGGGCTACTTGAAGACGAAAAAAACCATAGAGACAAAACTGAGAACTCCTTTATTTTGTCAAGTTTCAAAGAGCTACTACAAACCATGTTAGATTTACATTTCCAAATTCATCTATCTATATAGGAGAGAACAGAGAGAAACCTAAAAATAAAAACTGCTACTGTAAATGAACGCTTCAACCTAGAAGAACAAAATTTGTGAGCCAAGTGGGATTTGTGTACCGATCAATACCACCAAGTATCATCAAGATTGGGTGAAAAAATATTTGCTGGTATTTCGGAAACTCGTTATTTCTTAAAAGCTTGGCAACCCCTTCAATGAAAGTGCTTTTCCACAGTCTCTGCTTTGGACTACATGAAGCGGAAACAAATCATAGAGACAAAACTGAAAACTCCTTTTTTTGTCAAGTTTCAAAGATCTACTACAAACCATGTTGGATTTAGAGTTCCAAATTCATCTATCAATATATGAGAGAACAGAGTGCAACCTAAAAAAGAAAACTGCTACTGTAAACTAACGCTTCAACCTAGAAGAACAAAATTTGGTGAGCCAAGTGGAATTTGTGGACTTGTCATTACCACCACGTATCATCAAGATTGGGTGAAAAAATATTTGCTGGTATTTCGGAAACTCGTATTTTCTTGGACGCTTGGCAACGCCTCTCAATGAAAGTGCTTTTCCACCGTCTGTGCCTAGGGCTACTTGAAGAGGAAACAAACCATTGAGACAAAACTGAGAACTCATATATTTTTTCAAGTTTCAAAGAGCTACTACAAACCATGTTGAATTTAGAGTTCCAAATTCATCTATCTATATAGCAGAGAACAGAGTGAAACCTAAATATAAAAACTGCTACTGTAGACGAACGCTTCAACCTAGAAGAACAAAATTTGGTGAGCCAAGTGGGATTTCTGGACTTGTCATTACCACCACATATCATCAAGATTGGGTGAAAAAATATTTGCTGGTATTTCGGAAACTCGTTTTTTCTTAGAAGCTTGGCAACCCCTCTCAATGAAAGTGCTTTTCCACAGTTAGTGCCTAGGGCTACTTGAAGAGGAAACAAACCATAGTGACAAAACTGAGAACTTCTTTATTTTGTCAAGTTTCAAAGTGCTACTAAAACCCATGTTGTATTTAGAGTTCCAAATTCATCTATCTATATAGGAGACAACAGAGTGAAACCTAAAAATGACAACTGCTACTGTAAACGAAATCTTCAACCTAGAAGAAAAAAATTTGGTGAGCCAAGTGGGATTTGTGTACTGATCATTACCACCACATATCATCAGCATTGGGTGAGAAAATATTTGCTGGTATTTCGGAAACTCGTAATTTCTTGGAAGCTTGGCAACCCCTTTCAATGATAGTGCTTTTCCACAGTCTCTGCATAGGGCTACTTGAAGAGGAAACAAATCATAGAGACAAAACTGAGAACTCCTTTATTTTGTCAAGTTTCAAAGAGCTCCTACAAACCATGTTGGATTTAGACTTCCAAATTCATCTGTCTATATAGGAGAGAACAGAGTGAAACCTAAATATAAAAACTGCTACTGTAGTCGAACGCTTCAACCTAGAAGAACAAAATTTGGTGAGCCAAGTGGGATTTGTGTACTTGTCATTACCACCACGTATCATCAACATTGGGTGAAAAAACTATTTGCTGGTATTTCGGAAACTCATAATTTCTTGGAAGCTTGGCAACCCCTCTCAATGAAAGTGCTTTTCCACAGTCTCTGCTTAGGGCTACACTGAAGCGGAAACAAATCATAGAGAAAAATCTGAGAACTCCTTTATTTTGTCAACTTTCAAAGAGCTACTACAAACCATGTTGGATTTAGATTTCCAAATTCATCTATCTATATAGGAGAGAACAGAGTGAAACCTAAAAATAAAAACTGTTACTGTAAACGAACGCTTCAACCTAGAAGAACAAAATTTGGTGAGCCAAGTGGGATTTGTGTACTTGTCCTTACCACCAAGTATCATCAAGATTGGGTGAAAAAATATTTGCTGGTATTTCGGAAACTCGTTATTTCTTAGAAGCTTGGCGACCCCTCTCAATGAAAGTGCTTTTCCACAGTGTGTGCCTAGGACTACTTGAACAGGAAACAAAACATAGAGACAAAACTGAGAAATACTTTATTTTGTCAAGTTCCAAGGAGCTACTGCAAACCATGTAAAATTTAGAGTTCCAAATTCATCTATCTATATAGGAGAGAACAGAGGGAAACCTAAATATAAAAACTGCTACAGTAGACGAACGCTTCAACCTAGAAGAACAAATTTGGTGAGCCAAGTGAGATTTGTGTAGCGATCATCACCACCAAGTATTATCAAGATTGGGTGAAAAAATATTTGCTGGAATTTCGGAAACTCGTAATTTCTTGGAAGCTTGGCAACGCCTTTCAATGAAAGTTCATTTCCACAGTCACTGCCTAGGGCTACTTGAAGAGGAAAGAATCCATAGAGACAAAACTGAGAACTCCTTTATTTTGTCAAGTTTCAAAGAGCTACTACATACCATGTTGGATTTAGTGTTCCAAATTCATCTATCTATATAGGAGAGAACAGAGTGAAACCTAAAAATAAAAACTGCTACTGTAAACAAACGCTTCAACCTAGAAGAACAAAATTTGGGGAGCCAAGTGGGATTTGTGTACTGATCATTACCACCAAGTATCATCAAGATTCGGTGAAAAAGTATTTGCTGGTATTTCTGAAACTCGTTATTTCTTAGAAGCTTGGCAACCCCATTCAATGAAAGTGCTTTTCCACACTCTGTGCCTAGGTCTACTTGAAGAGGAAACAAAACATAGAGACAAAACTGAGAACTACTTTATTTTGTCAAGTTTCAAAGAGATACTGCAAACCATGTTGGATTTAGAGTTCCAAATTCATCTATCTATAAAGGAGAGAACAGAGGAAAACCTAAATATAAAAACTGCAACAGTAGACGAACGCTTCAACCTAGAAGTACAAAATTTGTGAGCCAAGTGGGATTTGTGTACTGATCATTACCACCAAGTATCATCAACATTGGGTGAAAAAATATTTGCTGGTATTTCGGACACTCGTTATTTCTTAGAAGCTTGGCAAACCCTCTCAATGAGAGTGCTTTTCCACCGTCTGTGCCTAGGGCTACTTCAAGAGGAAACAAACCATAGAGACAAAACTGAGAACTCCTTTATTCTCTCAAGTTTCAAAGAGCTACTACAAACCATGTTGGATTTAGAGTTCCAAATTCATCTATCTATATAGCAGAGAATAAAGTGAAACCTAAATATAAAAAGTGATACTGTATACGAACACTTCAACCTAGAAGAAGAAAATTTGGTGAGCCAAGAGTGATTTGTGTACCGATCATTACCACCAAGTATCACAAGATTGGGTGTAAAAATATTTGCTGGCATTTTGGAAACTCGTAATTTCTTGGAAGCTTGGCAACAACTCTCAATGAAAGTGCTTTTCCACCGTCGGTGCCTAGGGCTAATTGAAGAGGAAACAAACCATAGAGACAAAACTGAGAACTCCTTTGTTTTGTCAAGTTTCAAAGAGCTACTGCAAACCATGTTGGATTTAGAGTTCCAAATTCATCTATTTATATAGGAGAGAACAGAGGGAAACCTAAATATAAAAACTGCTACAGTAGACGAACGCTTCAACCTAGAAGAACAAAATTTGGTGAGCAAAGTGGGATTTGTCTACCCATCATTACCACCAAGTATCATCATGATTGGATGTAAAAATATTTGCTGCTATTGCGGAAACTCGTAATTTCTTGGAAGCTTGGCAACCCCTCTCAATGAAAGTGCTTTTCCACAGTCTCTGATTAGGGCTACTTGAAGCGGAAACAAATCATAGAGACAAACCTGAGAACTCCTGTATTTTGTCAAGTTTCAAAGAGCTACTACAAAACATGTTGGATTTAGTGTTCAAAATTCATCTACCTATATAGGAGAGAACAGAGTGAAACCTAAAAATAAAAACTGCTACTGTAAACAAACGCTTCAACATAGAAGAACAAAATTTGGTGAGCCAAGTGTGATTTGTGTGCTGATCATTACCATCAAGTTTCATCAACATTGGGTTAAAAAATATTTGCTGGTATTTCGGAAACTCGTAATTTCTTGGAAGCTTTGCAACCCCTCTCAATGAAAGTGCTTTCCCACCGTCAGTGCCTATGGCTACTTGAAGCGGAAACAAACCATAGAGACAAAATTGAGAACTCCTTTATTATTTCAAGTTTCAAAGAGCTACTACAAACCATGTTGGATTTAGAGTTCCAAATTCATCTATCTATATAGGAGAGAACAGAGTGAAACCTAAAAGTAAAAACTGCTACTGTAAACGAACGCATCAACCTAGAAGAACAAAATTTGGTGAGTCAAGTGGGATTTGTGTACTTGTCCTTACCACCAAGTATCATAAAGATTGGGTGAAAAAATATTTGCTGGTATTTCGGAAACTCGTAATTTCTTAGAAGCTTGGCAACCCCTCTCAATGAAAGTGCTTTTCCCCAGTCTTTGCCAGGGCTACTTTAAGAGGAAACAAACCATAGAGACAAAACTGAGAATTCCTTTATTTTGTCAAGTTTCAAAGAGCTACTACAAACCATGTTGGATTTAGAGTTCCAAATTCATCTATCTATTTAGGAGAGAACAGAGTGAAACCTAAAATTAAAAACTGCTACTGAAAACGAACGCATCAACCTAGAAGATCAAAATTTGGTGAGTCAAGTGGGATTTGTGTACCGATCATTACCACCAAGTATCATCAAGATTGGGTTAAAAAATATTTGCTGGTATTTCGGAAAATCGTAATTTCTTGGAAGTTTGGCAACCCCTCTGAATTAAAGTGCTTTTCCACTGTCAGTGCCTAGGGCTACTTGAAGAGGAAACAATCCATAGAGACAAAACTAAGAACTCCTTTATTTTGTCAAGTTTCAAAGAGCTACTACAAACCATGTTGGATTTAGAGTTCCAAATTCATCTATCTATAGAGCAGAGAACAGAGTGAAACCTAAATATAAAAACTGCTACTTAGACGAACGCTTCAACCTAGCAGAACAAAATTTGGTGAGCCAAGTGGGATTTGTGTACCGATCAATACCCCCAAGTATCATGAATATTGGATAAAAAAATATTTGCTGGTATTTCGGAAACTCGTTATTTCTTGGAAGATTGGCAACCACTCTCAATCAAAGTGCTTTTCCACAGTCTCTGCTTAGGGCTACTTGAAGCGGAAACAAATCATAGAGACAAAACTGAGAACTCCTTTATTTTGTCAAGTTTCAAAGAGCTATTACAAACCATGTTGGATTTAGAGTTCCAAATTCATCTATGTATGTAGGAGAGAATAGAGTGAAACCTAAATTTAAAAACTGCTACTGTAGACGAACGCTTCAACCTAGCAGAACAAAATTTGGTGAGCCAAGTGGGATTTGTGTACTGATCAGTACCACCAAGTATCATCAACGTTGGGAGAATAAATATTTGCTGGTATTTCGGAAATTAGTTATTTCTTAGAAGCTTGGCAACCCCTCTCAATGGAAGTGCTTTTCAACCATCTGTGACTAGGGCTACTTGAAGAAAAAACAAACCAAGAGACAAAACTGAGAACTCCTTTATTTTGTCAAGTTTCAAAGAGCTACTACAAACCATGTTGGATTTAGAGTTCCAAATTCATCTATCAATATAGGAGAGAACAGAGTGCAACCTAAAAATGAAAACTGCTACTGTAAACGAAAGCTTCAACCTAGAAGAACATAATTTGGTGAGCCAAGTGGAATTTTTGGACTTGTCATTACCACCACGTATCATCAAAATTGGGTGAAATAAATATTTGCTGGTATTTCGGAAACTCGTACTTTCTTGGAAGCTTGGCAATCCGTCTCAATGAAAGTGCTTTTCCACAGTCTGTGCCTAAGACTACTGGAAAAGGAAACAATCCATAGAGACAAAACTAAGAACTCCTTTATTTTGTCAAGTTTCAAAGAGCTACTACAAACCATGTGGGATTTAGAGTTGCAAATTGATCTATCTATATAGGAGAGAACAGAGTGAAACCTAAATATAAAAACTGCTACTGTAGACGAACCCTTCAACCTAGAAGAACAAAATTTGGTGGTCCAAGTGGATTTTTGTACCGATCATTAACACCACGTATTATCAACCTTGGGAGAAAAAACATTTGCTGGTATTTCGGAAACTCGTAATTTCTTGGAAGCTTGGCAACCCCTTTCAATGAAAGTGCTTTTCCACAGTCTCTGCTTAGGGCTACATGAAGCGGAAACAAATCATAGAGACAAAACTGAGAACTCCTTTATTTTGTCAAGTTTCAAAGAGATACTACAAACCATGTTGGATTTAGAGTTCCAAATTCATCTATCTATATAGCAGAGAACAGAGTGAAACCTAAAATAAAAACTGCTACTGTAAACGAACGCTTCAACCTAGAAGAACAAAATTTGGAGAGCCAAGTGGGATTTGTGTGCTGATCATTAGAACCTAGTATCATCAAGATTCGGTGAAAAAATATTTGCTGGTATTTCGGAAACTCGTTATTTTTTAGAAGCTTGGCAACCCTTCTCAATGAAAGTGCTTTTCCACAGTCTTTGCCTAGGACTACTTGAAGAGGAAACAAAACATAGAGACAAAACTGAGAACTCCTTTATTTTGTCAAGTTTCAAAGAGCTACTGCAAACCATGTTGGATTTAGAGTTCCAAATTCATCTATCTATATAGGAGAGAACAGAGTGAAACCTAAAAATAAAAAGTGCTACTGTAGACGAATGCTTCAACCTAGAAGAACAAAATTTGGTGAGCCAAGTGGCATTTGTGTGCTTGTCCTTACCACCAATTGTCATCAAGATTGCGTGAGAAAATATTTGCTGGTATTTTGGAAACTCGTTATTTCTTAGAAGCTTGGCAACCCCACTCAATGAAAGTGCTTTTCCACAGTCTGTTTATAGGGGTACTTGACGAGGAAACAAACCATAGAGACAAAACTGAGAACTCCTTTATTTTGTCAAGTTACAAAGAGCTGCTACAAACCATGTTGGATTTAGAGTTCCAAATTCATCTATCTATATAGGAGAGAACTGAGTGAAACCTAAAAATAAAAATTGCTACTGAAAACGAACGCATCAACCTAGAAGAACAAAATTTGGTGAGTCAAGTGGGATTTGTGTACTGATCATTACCACCAAGTATCATCAAGATTGGGTGAAAAAATATTTGCTGGTATTTCGGAAACTCGTAATTTCTTGGAAGCTTGGCAACCCCTCTCAATGAAAGTGCTTTTCCACCGTTTGTGCCTCGGGCTACTTGAAGAGGAAACAAACCATAGAGACAAAACTGAGAACTCCTTTATTTTGTCAAGTTTCAAAGAGCCACTACAAACCATGTTGGATTTAGAGTTCCAAATTCATCGATCTATATACGAGAAAACACAGTGAAACGTCAACATGAAATCTGCTACTGTAGACGAATGCTTCAACCTAGAAGAACAAAATTTGGTGAGCCAAGTGGGATTTGTGTACTTGTCCTTACCTCCAAGTATCATAAAGATTGGGTGAAAAAATATTTGCTGGTATTTCGGAAACTCGTTATTTCTTAGAGCTTGGCAACCGCACTCAATGAAACTGCTTTTCCACAGTCGGTTCCTAGGCGTACTTGAAGAGGAAACAAACCATTGAGACAAAACTGAGAACTCCTTTATTTTGTCAAGTTTCAAAGAGTTACTACAAACCATGTTGGATTTAGTGTTCCAAGTTCATCTATCTATGTAGCAGAGAAAAGAGGGAAACCTAAATATAAAAACTGCAACACTCGACAAATGCTTCAACCTAGAAGAACAAAATTTGTTGAGCCAGATGGGATTTGTGTACTGATCATTACCACCAAGTATCATCAACATTGGGTGAAAAAATATTTGCTGGTATTTCGGACACTCGTTATTTCTTAGAAGCTTGGCAAACCCTCTCAATGAATGTGCTTTTCCACTGTCTTTGCCTAGGGCTTCTTGAAGAGGAAACAAACCATTGAGACAAAACTGAGAACTCCATTATTCTCTCAAGTTTCAAAGAGCTACTACAAACCATGTTGCATTTAGAGTTCCAAATTCATCTATCTATATAGGAGAGAACAGAGTAAAACCTAAATATAAAAACTGATACTGTATACGAACGCTTCAACCTAGAAGAAGAAAATTTGGTGAGCCAAGTGTGATTTGTGTACCGATCATTACCACCAAGTATCACAAGATTGGGTGTAAAAATATTTGCTGGCATTTTGGAAACTCGTAATTTTTTGGAAGCATGGCAACTACTCTCAATGAAAGTGCTTTTCCACAGTCTCTGCCTAGGGCTACTTGAAGCGGAAACAAATCATAGAGACAAAACTGAGAACTCCTTTATTTTGTCTAGTTTCAAAGAGCTACTACAAACCATATTGGATTTAGAGTTCCAAATTCATCTGTCTATATAGGAGAGAAAAGAGTGAAACCTAAATATAAAAACTGCTACTGTAAACAAACTCTTCAACATAGAAGAACAAAATTTGGTGAGCCAAGTGGGATTTGTGTACTGATCATTACCAAAAAGTATCATCAAGATTCGGTGAAAAAATATTTGATGGTATTTCGGAAACTCGTTATTTCTTAGAAGCTTGGCAACCCCTCTCAATGAAAGTGCTTTTCCACAGTCTGTGCCTAGGACTACTTGAACAGGAAACAAAACATAGAGACAAAACTGAGAACTACTTTATTTTGTCAAGTTTCAAAGAGCTACTGCAAACCATGTTGGATTTAGAGTTCCAAATTCATCTATCTATATAGGAGAGAACAGAGGGAAACCTAAATATAAAAACTGCTACAGTAGACGAACGCTTCAAACTAGCAGAACAAAATTTGTTGAGCCAAGTGGGATTTGTGTACCGATCAATACCCCCAAGTATCATGAATATTGGGTGAAAAAATATTTGCTGGTGTTTCGGAAACTCGTAATTTCTTGGAAGCTTGGCAACCCCTCCAAATGAAAGTGCTATTCCACAGTCTCTGCTTAGGGCTAATTGAAGCGGAACAAATCATAGATTCAAAACTGAGAACTCCTTTATTTTGTCAAGTTTCAAAGAGCTACTACAAACGATATTGGATTCAGAGTTCCAAATTCATCTGTCTATATAGGAGAGAACAGAGTGAAACCTAAATATAAAAACTGCTACTGAAAACAAACGCTTCAACCTAGAAGAACAAAATTTGGTGAGCCAAGTGGGATTTGTGTACTGATCATTACCACCAAGTATCATCAAGATTGGGAGAAAAAATACTTGCTGGTATTCCAGAAACTCGTTATTTCTTAGAAGCTTGGCAACCCCTCTCAATGAAAGTGCTTTTCCACAGTCTGTGGCTAGGACTACTTGAACAGGAAACAAAACATAGAGACAAAACTGAGAACTACTTTATTTTGTCAAGTTTCAAAGAGCTGCTGCAAACCATGTTGGATTTAGAGTTCCACATTCATCTATCTATATAGGAGAGAACAGAGGGAAACCTAAATATAAAAACTGCTACAGTAGACGAACGCTTCAAACTAGCAGAACAAAATTTGATGAGCCAAGTGGGATTTGTGTACCGATCAATACCACCAAGTATCATGAATATTGGGTGAAAAAATATTTGCTGGTGTTTCGGAAACTCGTAATTTCTTGGAAGCTTGGCAACCCCTCCAAATGAAAGTGCTATTCCAAGTCTCTGCTTAGGGCTACTTGAAGCGGAATCAAATCATAGAGACAAAACTGAGAACTCCTTTACTTTGTCAAGTTTCAAAGAGCTACTACAAACCATATTGGATTTAGAGTTCCAAATTCATCTGTCTATATAGGAGAGAACAGAGTGAAACCTAAATTTAAAAACTGCTACTGTAGAAGAACGCTTCAACCTAGAAGAACAAAATTTGGTGAGCCAAGTGGGATTTGTGTACTGATCATTACCACCAAGTATCACAAGATTGGGTGTAAAAATATTTGCTGGCATTTTGGAAACTCGTAATTTCTTGGAAGCTTGGCAACCCCTCTCAATGAATGTGCTTTTCCACAGTCACTACTTAGGGCTACTTGAAGTGGAAACAAATCATAGAGACAAAACTGAGAACTCCTTTCTTTTGTCAAGTTTCAAAGAGCTACTACAAACCATGTTGGATTTAGAGTTCCAAATTCATCTATCTATATAGGAGAGAACAGAGTGAAACCTAAGTACAAAAATTTTTACTGTACACGAACGCTTCAACCTAGAAGAACAAAATTTGGTGAGCCAAGAGGGATTTTTGTACTGATCATTACCACCAAGTATCATCAAGATTGGGTGAAAAAATTTTTGCTGGTATTTCGGAAACTCGCTATTTCTTAGAAGCTTGGCAACCCCTCTCAATGAAAGTGCTTTTCCACAGTCTGTGCCTAGGTCTACTTGAAGAGGAAACAAAACATAGAGACAAAACGGAGAACTACTTTATTTTGTCAAGTTTCAAAGAGCTACTCAAACCATGTTGGATTTAGAGTTCCAAATTCATCTATCTCTATAGGAGAGAACAGAGTGAAACCTAAATATAAAAAATGCTACAGTAGACGAATGCTTCAAACTAGAAGAACAAAATTTGCTGAGCCAAGTGGGATTTGTGTACTGATCATTACCACCAAGTATCATCAAACTTGGGTGAAAAAATATTTGCTGGTATTTCGGAAACTCATAATTTCTTGGAAGCCTGGCTACCCCTTTCAATGAAAGTGCTTTTCCACAGTCTCTGCTTAGGGCTACATGAAGCGGAAACAAACCATAGAGACAAAACTGAGAACTCCTTTACTTTGTCAAGTATCAAAGAGCTACTACAAACCATATTGGATTTAGAGTTCCAAATTCATCTATCTATATAGGAGAGAACAGAGTGAAACATAAGTATAAAAACTGCTACTGGAGACGAACGCTTCAACCTAGAAGAACAAAATTTGGTGAGACATGTGGGATTTGTGTACTGATCATTACCACGAAGTGTCATCAAGATTGCGTGAAAAAATATTTGCTGGTATTTCGGAAACTCGTTATTTCCTAGAAGCTTGGCAACCCCACTCAATGAAAGTGCTTTTCCACAGTCTGTACCTAGGGGTACTTGAAGAGGACACAAACCATTGAGACAAAACTGAGAACTCCTATATTTTGTCAAGTTTCAAAGAGCTACTACAAACCATGTTGGATTTAGAGTTACAAATTCATCTATCTACATAGCAGAGAACAGAGTGAAACCTAAGAATAAAAACTACTACTGAAAACGAACGCTTCAACCTAGAAGAACAAAATTGGGTGAGCCAAGTGGGATTTGTGTACTCATCATTACCACCAAGTATCATCAAAATTGGGTGAAAAAATATTTGCTGGTATTTCGGAAACTCGTTATTTCTTTGAAGCTTTGCAACCCCTCTCAATGAAAGTGCTTTTCCACTGTCTGTGCCTAGGTCTACTTGAAGAGGAAAGAAAACATAGAGACAAAACTGAGAACTCCTTTATTTTGTCAAGTTTCAAAGAGCTACTGCAAACCATGTTGGATTTAGAGTTCCAAATTCATCTATCCCTATAGGAATTAACAGAGGGAAACCTAAACATAAAAATTGCTAAGGTAGAAGAACGCTTCAACCTAGAAGAACAAAATTTTGTGAGCCAATTGGGATTTGTGTACCGATCTTCACCATCAAGTATCATCAAGATTGGGTGAAAAAATATTTGCTGGTAATTCGGAAACTCGTTATTTCTTAGTAGCTTGGAAAACCCTCTCAATTAAAGTGCTTTTCCACAGTCTCTGCTTAGGGCTACTTGAAGCGGAAACAAATCATAGAGACAAAACTGAGAACTCCTTTATTTTGTCAAGTTTCAAAGAGCTACTACAAACCATGTTGGATATAGAGTTCCAAATTCATCTATCTATATAGGAGAGAACAGAGTGAAACCTAAAAATTAAAACTGCTACTGAAAACGAATGCATGAACCTAGAAGAACAAAATTTGGTTAGTCAAGTGGGATTTGTGTACCGATAATTACCACCAAGTATCATCAAGATTGGGTGAAAAAATATTTGCTGGTATTTCAGAAACTCGTTATATCTTAGAAGCTTGGCAACCACTCTCAATGAAAGTGCTTTTCCACCATTTGTACCTCTGGCTATTTGAAGAAGAAACAAACAATAGAGACAAAATTGAGAACTCCTTTTTTTTTTCAAGTTTCAAAGAGCCACTACAAACCATGTTGGATTTAGAGTTCCAAATTCATCTATCTATATACGAGAGAACAGAGTGAAACCTAAACATAAGAACTGCTACTGTAGACGAACGCTTCAACCTAGAAGAACAAAATTTGGTGAGCCAAGTGGGTTTGTGTACTGATCATTACGACCAAGTATCATCAAGATTGGGTGAAAAAATATTTGCTGGTATTTCGGATACTCGTAATTTCTTGCAACCTTGGCAACCCCTCTCAATGAAAGTGCTTTTCTACAGTCTATGCCAGGGCTACTTGAAGAGGAAACAAACCATAGAGACAAAACTGAGAACTCCTTTATTTTGTCAATTTTCAGAGAGCTACTACAAACCATGTTGGATTTAGTGTTCCAAATTCATCTATCTATATAGGAGAGAACAGAGTGAAACCTAAAAAGAAAAACTGCTACTGAAAACGAACGCATCAACCTAGAAGAACAAAATTTGGTGAGTCAAGTGGGATTTGTGCACCGATCATTACCAACAAGTGTCATCAAGATTGGGTGAAAAAATATTTGCTGCTATTTCGAAAACTCGTATTTTATTGGAAGCTTTGCAACCCCCTTCAATGAAAGTGCTCTTCAACAGTCTCTCCTTAGGGCTACTTTAAGGGGAAACAAATATTGAGACAAAACTGAAAACTCCTTAATTTTGTCAAGTTTCAAAGAGCCACAACAAACCATGTTGGATTTAGAGTTCCAAATTCATCTATCTATATAGGAGAGAACAGAGTGAAACCTAAAAGTAAAAACTGCTACTGTAAACGAACGCATCAACCTAGAAGAACAAAATTTGGTGAGTCAAGTGGGATTTGTGTACTTGTCCTTACCACCAAGTATCATAAAGATTGGGTGAAAAAATATTTGCTGGTATTTCGGAAACTCGTAATTTCTTAGAAGCTTGGCAACCCCTCTCAATGAAAGTGCTTTTCCACAGTCTTTGCCAGGGCTACTTTAAGAGGAAACAAACCATAGAGACAAAACTGAGAATTCCTTTATTTTGTCAAGTTTCAAAGAGCTACTACAAACCATGTTGGATTTAGAGTTCCAAATTCATCTATCTATATAGGAGAGAACAGAGTGAAACCTAAAATTAAAAACTGCTACTGAAAACGAACGCATCAACCTAGAAGATCAAAATTTGGTGAGTCAAGTGGGATTTGTGTACCGATCATTACCACCAAGTATCATCAAGATTGGGTTAAAAAATATTTGCTGGTATTTCGGAAAATCGTAATTTCTTGGAAGTTTGGCAACCCCTCTGAATTAAAGTCCTTTTCCACTGTCAGTGCCTAGGGCTACTTGAAGAGGAAACAATCCATAGAGACAAAACTAAGAACTCCTTTATTTTGTCAAGTTTCAAAGAGCTACTACAAACCATGTTGGATTTAGAGTTCCAAATTCATCTATCTATAGAGCAGAGAACAGAGTGAAACCTAAATATAAAAACTGCTACTTAGACGAACGCTTCAACCTAGCAGAACAAAATTTGGTGAGCCAAGTGGGATTTGTGTACCGATCAACACCCCCAAGTATCATGAATATTGGATAAAAAAATATTTGCTGGTATTTCGGAAACTCGTTATTTCTTGGAAGATTGGCAACCACTCTCAATCAAAGTGCTTTTCCACAGTCTCTGCTTAGGGCTACTTGAAGCGGAAACAAATCATAGAGACAAAACTGAATAATCCTTTCTTTTGTCAAGTTTCAAAGAGCTACTGCAAACCATGTTCGATTTAGAGTTCAAAATTCATCTATCTATATAGGAGAGAACAGAGGCAAACCTAAATATAAAAACTGCTACAGTAGACGAACGCTTCAACCTAGAAGAACAAAATATGGTGAGCCAAGTGGGATTTGTGTACTTGTCCTTACCACCAAGTATCATCAAGATTGGGTGAAAAAATATTTGCTGGTAATTCTGAAACTCGTTATTTCTTAGAAGCTTGGCCACCCCGCTCAATGAAAGTGCTTTTCCACAGTCTGTGCCAGGGCTACTTGAAGAGGAAACAAACCATAGACACAAAACAGAGAATTCCTTTATTTTGTCAAGTTTCAAAGAGCTATTACAAACCATGTTGGATTTAGAGTTCCAAATTCATCTATGTATGTAGGAGAGAATAGAGTGAAACCTAAATATAAAAACTGCTACTGTAGACGAACGCTTCAACCTAGCAGAACAAAATTTGGTGAGCCAAGTGGGATTTGTGTACTGATCAGTACCACCAAGTATCATCAACGTTGGGAGAATAAATATTTGCTGGTATTTCGGAAATTAGTTATTTCTTAGAAGCTTGGCAACCCCTCTCAATGGAAGTGCTTTTCAACCATCTGTGACTAGGGCTACTTGAAGAAAAAACAAACCAAGAGACAAAACTGAGAACTCCTTTATTTTGTCAAGTTTCAAAGAGCTACTACAAACCATGTTGGATTTAGAGTTCCAAATTCATCTATCAATATAGGAGAGAACAGAGTGCAACCTAAAAATGAAAACTGCTACTGTAAACGAAAGCTTCAACCTAGAAGAACATAATTTGGTGAGTCAAGTGGGATTTTTGGACTTGTCATTACCACCACGTATCATCAAAATTGGGTGAAAAAATATTTGCTGGTATTTCGGAAACTCGTACTTTCTTGGAAGCTTGGCAATCCGTCTCAATGAAAGTGCTTTTCCACTGTCTGTGCCTAAGACTACTGGAAAAGGAAACAATCCATAGAGACAAAACTAAGAACTCCTTTATTTTGTCAAGTTTCAAAGAGCTACTACAAACCATGTGGGATTTAGAGTTGCAAATTGATCTATCTATATAGGAGAGAACAGAGTGAAACCTAAATATAAAAACTGCTACTGTAGACGAACGCTTCAAACTAGAAGAACAAAATTTGGTGGTCCAAGTGGGATTTTTGTACCGATCATTAACACCACGTATTATCAACCTTGGGAGAAAAAACATTTGCTGGTATTTCGGAAACTCGTAATTTCTTGGAAGCTTGGCAACCCCTTTCAATGAAAGTGCTTTTCCACAGTCTCTGCTTAGGGCTACATGAAGCGGAAACAAATCATAGAGACAAATCTGAGAACTCCTTTATTTTGTCAAGTTTCAAAGAGCTACTACAAACCATGTTGGATTTAGAGTTCCAAATTCATCTATCTATATAGCAGAGAACAGAGTGAAACCTAAAAATAAAAACTGCTACTGTAAACGAACGCTTCAACCTAGAAGAACAAATTTGGAGAGCCAAGTGGGATTTGTGTGCTGATCATTAGAACCTAGTATCATCAAGATTCGGTGAAAAAATATTTGCTGGTATTTCGAAAACTCGTTATTTTTTAGAAGCTTGGCAACCCCTTCTCAATGAAAGTGCTTTTCCACAGTCTTTGCCTAGGACTACTTGAAGAGGAAACAAAACATAGAGACAAAACTGAGAACTCCTTCATTTTGTCAAGTTTCAAAGAGCTACTGCAAACCATGTTGGATTTAGAGTTCCAAATTCATCTATCTATATAGGAGAAAACAGAGTGAAAACCTAAAAATAAAAAGTGCTACTGTAGACGAATGCTTCAACCTAGAAGAATAAAATTTGGTGAGCCAAGTGGCATTTGTGTGCTTGTCCTTACCACCAATTGTCATCAAGATTGCGTGAGAAAATATTTGCTGGTATTTTGGAAACTCGTTATTTCTTAGAAGCTTGGCAACCCCACTCAATGAAAGTGCTTTTCCACAGTCTGTTTATAGGGGTACTTGACGAGGAAACAAACCATAGAGACAAAACTGAGAACTCCTTTATTTTGTCAAGTTTACAAAGAGCTGCTACAAACCATGTTGGATTTAGAGTTCCAAATTCATCTATCTATATAGGAGAGAACTGAGTGAAACCTAAAAATAAAAATTGCTACTGAAAACGAACGCATCAACCTAGAAGAACAAAATTTGGTGAGTCAAGTGGGATTTGTGTACTGATCATTACCACCAAGTATCATCAAGATTGGGTGAAAAAATATTTGCTGGTATTTCGGAAACTCGTAATTTCTTGGAAGCTTGGCAACCCCTCTCAATGAAAGTGCTTTTCCACCGTTTGTGCCTCGGGCTCCTTGAAGAGGAAACAAACCATAGAGACAAAACTGAGAACTCCTTTATTTTGTCAAGTTTCAAAGAGCCACTACAAACCATGTCGGATTTAGAGTTCCAAATTCATCGATCTATATATGAGAAAACACAGTGAAACGTCAACATGAAATCTGCTACTGTAGACGAATGCTTCAACCTAGAAGAACAAAATTTGGTGAGCCAAGTGGGATTTGTGTACTTGTCCTTACCTCCAAGTATCATAAAGATTGGGTGAAAAAATATTTGCTGGTATTTCGGAAACTCGTTATTTCTTAGAGCTTGGCAACCGCACTCAATGAAACTGCTTTTCCACAGTCGGTTCCTAGGCGTACTTGAAGAGGAAACAAACCATTGAGACAAAACTGAGAACTCCTTTATTTTGTCAAGTTTCAAAGAGTTACTACAAACCATGTTGGATTTAGTGTTCCAAGTTCATCTATCTATGTAGCAGAGAAAAGAGGGAAACCTAAATATAAAAACTGCAACAGTCGACAAATGCTTCAACCTAGAAGAACAAAATTGTTGAGCCAGATGGGATTTGTTGGTACTGATTATTACCACCAGGTATCATCAACATTGGGTGAAAAAATATTTGCTGGTATTTCGGACACTCGTTATTTCTTAGAAGCTTGGCAAACCCTCTCAATGAATGTGCTTTTCCACTGGTCTTTGCCTAGGGCTTCTTGAAGAGGAAAACAAACCATTGAGACAAAACTGAGAACTCCATTATTCTCTCAAGTTTCAAAGAGCTACTACAAACCATGTTGCATTTAGAGTTCCAAATTCATCTATCTATATAGGAGAGAACAGAGTAAAACCTAAATATAAAAACTGATACTGTATACGAACGCTTCAACCTAGAGAAGAAAATTTGGTGAGCCAAGTGTGATTTGTGTACCGATCATTACCACCAAGTATCACAAGATTGGGTGTAAAAATATTTGCTGGCATTTTGGAAACTCGTAATTTTTTGGAAGCATGGCAACTACTCTCAATGAAAGTGCTTTCCACAGTCTCTGCCTAGGGCTACTTGAAGCGGAAACAAATCATAGAGACAAAACTGAGAACTCCTTTATTTTGTCTAGTTTCAAAGAGCTACTACAAACCATATTGGATTTAGAGTTCCAAATTCATCTGTCTATATAGGAGAGAAAAGAGTGAAACCTAAATATAAAAACTGCTACTGTAAACAAACTCTTCAACATAGAAGAACAAAATTTGGTGAGCCAAGTGGGATTTGTGTACTGATCATTACCAAAAAGTATCATCAAGATTCGGTGAAAAAATATTTGATGGTATTTCGGAACTCGTTATTTCTTAGAAGCTTGGCAACCCCTCTCAATGAAAGTGCTTTTCACAGTCTGTGCCTAGGACTACTTGAACAGGAAACAAAACATAGAGACAAAACTGAGAACTACTTATTTTGTCAAGTTTCAAAGAGCTACTGCAAACCATGTTGGATTTAGAGTTCCAAATTCATCTATCTATATAGGAGAGAACAGAGGGAAACCTAAATATAAAAACTGCTACAGTAGACGAACGCTTCAAACTAGCAGAACAAAATTTGTTGAGCCAAGTGGGATTTGTGTACCGATCAATACCCCCAAGTATCATGAATATTGGGTGAAAAAATATTTGCTGGTGTTTCGGAAACTCGTAATTTCTTGGAAGCTTGGCAACCCCTCCAAATGAAAGTGCTATTCCACAGTCTCTGCTTAGGGCTAATTGAAGCGGAACAAATCATAGATTCAAAACTGAGAACTCCTTTATTTTGTCAAGTTTCAAAGAGCTACTACAAACGATATTGGATTCAGAGTTCCAAATTCATCTGTCTATATAGGAGAGAACAGAGTGAAACCTAAATATAAAAACTGCTACTGAAAACAAACGCTTCAACCTAGAAGAACAAAATTTGGTGAGCCAAGTGGGATTTGTGTACTGATCATTACCACCAAGTATCATCAAGATTGGGAGAAAAAATACTTGCTGGTATTCCAGAAACTCGTTATTTCTTAGAAGCTTGGCAACCCCTCTCAATGAAAGTGCTTTTCCACAGTGTGTGCCTAGGATTACTTGAACAGGAAACAAAACATAGAGACAAAACTGAGAACTACTTTATTTTGTCAAGTTTCAAAGAGCTGCTGCAAACCATGTTGGATTTAGAGTTCCACATTCATCTATCTATATAGGAGAGAACAGAGGGAAACCTAAATATAAAAACTGCTACAGTAGACGAACGCTTCAAACTAGCAGAACAAAATTTGGTGAGCCAAGTGGGATTTGTGTACCGATCAATACCACCAAGTATCATGAATATTGGGTGAAAAAATATTTGCTGGTGTTTCGGAAACTCGTAATTTCTTGGAAGCTTGGCAACCCCTCCAAATGAAAGTGCTATTCCAAGTCTCTGCTTAGGGCTACTTAAAGCGGAATCAAATCATAGAGACAAAACTGAGAACTCCTTTACTTTGTCAAGTTTCAAAGAGCTACTACAAACCATATTGGATTTAGAGTTCCAAATTCATCTGTCTATATAGGAGAGAACAGAGTGAAACCTAAATTTAAAAACTGCTACTGTAGAAGAACGCTTCAACCTAGAAGAACAAAATTTGGTGAGCCAAGTGGGATTTGTGTACTGATCATTACCACCAAGTATCACAAGATTGGGTGTAAAAATATTTGCTGGCATTTTGGAAACTCGTAATTTCTTGGAAGCTTGGCAACCCCTCTCAATGAATGTGCTTTTCCACAGTCACTACTTAGGGCTACTTGAAGCGGAAACAAATCATAGAGACAAAACTGAGAACTCCTTTCTTTTGTCAAGTTTCAAAGAGCTACTACAAACCATGTTGGATTTAGAGTTCCAAATTCATCTATCTATATAGGAGAGAACAGAGTGAAACCTAAGTACAAAAATTTTTACTGTACACGAACGCTTCAACCTAGAAGAACAAAATTTGGTGAGCCAAGAGGGATTTTTGTACTGATCATTACCACCAAGTATCATCAAGATTGGGTGAAAAAATTTTTGCTGGTATTTCGGAAACTCGCTATTTCTTAGAAGCTTGGCAACCCCTCTCAATGAAAGTGCTTTTCCACAGTCTGTGCCTAGGTCTACTTGAAGAGGAAACAAAACATAGAGACAAAATGGAGAACTACTTTATTTTGTCAAGTTTCAAAGAGCTACTCAAACCATGTTGGATTTAGAGTTCCAAATTCATCTATCTCTATAGGAGAGAACAGAGTGAAACCTAAATATAAAAAATGCTACAGTAGACGAATGCTTCAAACTAGAAGAACAAAATTTGCTGAGCCAAGTGGGATTTGTGTACTGATCATTACCACCAAGTATCATCAAACTTGGGTGAAAAAATATTTGCTGGTATTTCGGAAACTCATAATTTCTTGGAAGCCTGGCTACCCCTTTCAATGAAAGTGCTTTTCCACAGTCTCTGCTTAGGGGTACATGAAGCGGAAACAAACCATAGAGACAAAACTGAGAACTCCTTTACTTTGTCAAGTTTCAAAGAGCTACTACAAACCATATTGGATTTAGAGTTCCAAATTCATCTATCTATATAGGAGAGAACAGAGTGAAACATAAGTATAAAAACTGCTACTGGAGACGAACGCTTCAACCTAGAAGAACAAAATTTGGTGAGACATGTGGGATTTGTGTACTGATCATTACCACGAAGTGTCATCAAGATTGCGTGAAAAAATATTTGCTGGTATTTCGGAAACTCGTTATTTCTTAGAAGCTTGGCAACCCCACTCAATGAAAGTGCTTTTCCACAGTCTGTACCTAGGGGTACTTGAAGAGGACACAAACCATTGAGACAAAACTGAGAACTCCTATATTTTGTCAAGTTTCAAAGAGCTACTACAAACCATGTTGGATTTAGAGTTACAAATTCATCTATCTACATAGCAGAGAACAGAGTGAAACCTAAGAATAAAAACTACTACTGAAAACGAACGCTTCAACCTAGAAGAACAAAATTGGGTGAGCCAAGTGGGATTTGTGTACTCATCATTACCACCAAGTATCATCAAAATTGGGTGAAAAAATATTTGCTGGTATTTCGGAAACTCGTTATTTCTTAGAAGCTTTGCAACCCCTCTCAATGAAAGTGCTTTTCCACTGTCTGTGCCTAGGTCTACTTGAAGAGGAAAGAAAACATAGAGACAAAACTGAGAACTCCTTTATTTTGTCAAGTTTCAAAGAGCTACTGCAAACCATGTTTGATTTAGAGTTCCAAATTCATCTATCCCTATAGGAATTAACAGAGGGAAACCTAAACATAAAAATTGCTAAGGTAGAAGAACGCTTCAACCTAGAAGAACAAAATTTTGTGAGCCAATTGGGATTTGTGTACCGATCTTCACCATCAAGTATCATCAAGATTGGGTGAAAAAATATTTGCTGGTAATTCGGAAACTCGTTATTTCTTAGTAGCTTGGAAAACCCTCTCAATTAAAGTGCTTTTCCACAGTCTCTGCTTAGGGCTACTTGAAGCGGAAACAAATCATAGAGACAAAACTGAGAACTCCTTTATTTTGTCAAGTTTCAAAGAGCTACTACAAACCATGTTGGATATAGAGTTCCAAATTCATCTATCTATATAGGAGAGAACAGAGTGAAACCTAAAAATTAAAACTGCTACTGAAAACGAATGCATGAACCTAGAAGAACAAAATTTGGTTAGTCAAGTGGGATTTGTGTACCGATAATTACCACCAAGTATCATCAAGATTGGGTGAAAAAATATTTGCTGGTATTTCAGAAACTCGTTATATCTTAGAAGCTTGGCAACCCCTCTCAATGAAAGTGCTTTTCCACCATTTGTACCTCTGGCTATTTGAAGAAGAAACAAACAATAGAGACAAAATTGAGAACTCCTTTTTTTTCTCAAGTTTCAAAGAGCCACTACAAACCATGTTGGATTTAGAGTTCCAAATTCATCTATCTATATACGAGAGAACAGAGTGAAACCTAAACATAAGAACTGCTACTGTAGACGAACGCTTCAACCTAGAAGAACAAAATTTGGTGAGCCAAGTGGGTTTGTGTACTGATCATTACGACCAAGTATCATCAAGATTGGGTGAAAAAATATTTGCTGGTATTTCGGATACTCGTAATTTCTTGCAAGCTTGGCAACCCCTCTCAATGAAAGTGCTTTTCTACAGTCTATGCCAGGGCTACTTGAAGAGGAAACAAACCATAGAGACAAAACTGAGAACTCCTTTATTTTGTCAATTTTCAGAGAGCTACTACAAACCATGTTGGATTTAGTGTTCCAAATTCATCTATCTATATAGGAGAGAACAGAGTGAAACCTAAAAAGAAAAACTGCTACTGAAAACGAACGCATCAACCTAGAAGAACAAAATTTGGTGAGTCAAGTGGGATTTGTGCACCGATCATTACCAACAAGTGTCATCAAGATTGGGTGAAAAAATATTTGCTGCTATTTCGAAAACTCGTATTTTATTGGAAGCTTTGCAACCCCCTTCAATGAAAGTGCTCTTCAACAGTCTCTCCTTAGGGCTACTTTAAGGGGAAACAAATATTGAGACAAAACTGAAAACTCCTTAATTTTGTCAAGTTTCAAAGAGCCACAACAAACCATGTTGGATTTAGAGTTCCAAATTCATCTATCTATATAGGAGAGAACAGAGTGAAACCTAAAAGTAAAAACTGCTACTGTAAACGAACGGATCAACCTAGAAGAACAAAATTTGGTGAGTCAAGTGGGATTTGTGTACTTGTCCTTACCACCAAGTATCATGAAGATTGGGTGAAAAAATATTTGCTGGTATTTCGGAAACTCGTAATTTCTTAGAAGCTTGGCAACCCCTCTCAATGAAAGTGCTTTTCCACAGTCTTTGCCAGGGCTACTTTAAGAGGAAACAAACCATAGAGACAAAACTGAGAATTCCTTTATTTTGTCAAGTTTCAAAGAGCTACTACAAACCATGTTGGATTTAGAGTTCCAAATTCATCTATCTATATAGGAGAGAACAGAGTGAAACCTAAAATTAAAAACTGCTACTGAAAACGAACGCATCAACCTAGAAGATCAAAAATTGGTGAGTCAAGTGGGATTTGTGTACCGATCATTACCACCAAGTATCATCAAGATTGGGTTAAAAAATATTTGCTGGTATTTCGGAAAATCATAATTTCTTGGAAGTTTGGCAACCCCTCTGAATTAAAGTGCTTTTCCACTGTCAGTGCCTAGGGCTACTTGAAGAGGAAACAATCCATAGAGACAAAACTAAGAACTCCTTTATTTTGTCAAGTTTCAAAGAGCTACTACAAACCATGTTGGATTTAGAGTTCCAAATTCATCTATCTATAGAGCAGAGAACAGAGTGAAACCTAAATATAAAAACTGCTACTTAGACGAACGCTTCAACCTAGCAGAACAAAATTTGGTGAGCCAAGTGGGATTTGTGTACCGATCAATACCCCCAAGTATCATGAATATTGGATAAAAAAATATTTGCTGGTATTTCAGAAACTCGTTATTTCTTGGAAGATTGGCAACCACTCTCAATCAAAGTGCTTTTCCACAGTCTCTGCTTAGGGCTACTTGAAGCGGAAACAAATCATAGAGACAAAACTGAATAATCCTTTCTTTTGTCAAGTTTCAAAGAGCTACTGCAAACCATGTTCGATTTAGAGTTCAAAATTCATCTATCTATATAGGAGAGAACAGAGGCAAACCTAAATATAAAAACTGCTACAGTAGACGAACGCTTCAACCTAGAAGAACAAAATATGGTGAGCCAAGTGGGATTTGTGTACTTGTCCTTACCACCAAGTATCATCAAGATTGGGTGAAAAAATATTTGCTGGTAATTCTGAAACTCGTTATTTCTTAGAAGCTTGGCCACCCCGCTCAATGAAAGTGCTTTTCCACAGTCTGTGCCAGGGCTACTTGAAGAGGAAACAAACCATGGACACAAAACAGAGAATTCCTTTATTTTGTCAAGTTTCAAAGAGCTATTACAAACCATGTTGGATTTAGAGTTCCAAATTCATCTATGTATGTAGGAGAGAATAGAGTGAAACCTAAATATAAAAACTGCTACTGTAGACGAACGCTTCAACCTAGCAGAACAAAATTTGGTGAGCCAAGTGGGATTTGTGTACTGATCAGTACCACCAAGTATCATCAACGTTGGGAGAATAAATATTTGCTGGTATTTCGGAAATTAGTTATTTCTTAGAAGCTTGGCAACCCCTCTCAATGGAAGTGCTTTTCAACCATCTGTGACTAGGGCTACTTGAAGAAAAAACAAACCAAGAGACAAAACTGAGAACTCCTTTATTTTGTCAAGTTTCAAAGAGCTACTACAAACCATGTTGGATTTAGAGTTCCAAATTCATCTATCAATATAGGAGAGAACAGAGTGCAACCTAAAAATGAAAACTGCTACTGTAAACGAAAGCTTCAACCTAGAAGAACATAATTTGGTGAGCCAAGTGGGATTTTTGGACTTGTCATTACCACCACGTATCATCAAAATTGGGTGAAAAAATATTTGCTGGTATTTCGGAAACTCGTACTTTCTTGGAAGCTTGGCAATCCGTCTCAATGAAAGTGCTTTTCCACAGTCTGTGCCTAAGACTACTGGAAAAGGAAACAATCCATAGAGACAAAACTAAGAACTCCTTTATTTTGTCAAGTTTCAAAGAGCTACTACAAACCATGTGGGATTTAGAGTTGCAAATTTATCTATCTATATAGGAGAGAACAGAGTGAAACCTAAATATAAAAACTGCTACTGTAGACGAACCCTTCAACCTAGAAGAACAAAATTTGGTGGTCCAAGTGGGATTTTTGTACCGATCATTAACACCACGTATTATCAACCTTGGGAGAAAAAACATTTGCTGGTATTTCGGAAACTCGTAATTTCTTGGAAGCTTGGCAACCCCTTTCAATGAAAGTGCTTTTCCACAGTCTCTGCTTAGGGCTACATGAAGCGGAAACAAATCATAGAGACAAAACTGAGAACTCCTTTATTTTGTCAAGTTTCAAAGAGCTACTACAAACCATGTTGGATTTAGAGTTCCAAATTCATCTATCTATATAGCAGAGAACAGAGTGAAACCTAAAAATAAAAACTGCTACTGTAAACGAACGCTTCAACCTAGAAGAACAAAATTTGGAGAGCCAAGTGGGATTTGTGTGCTGATCATTAGAACCTAGTATCATCAAGATTCGGTGAAAAAATATTTGCTGGTATTTCGGAAACTCGTTATTTTTTAGAAGCTTGGCAACCCTTCTCAATGAAAGTGCTTTTCCACAGTCTTTGCCTAGGACTACTTGAAGAGGAAACAAAACATAGAGACAAAACTGAGAACTCCTTTATTTTGTCAAGTTTCAAAGAGCTACTGCAAACCATGTTGGATTTAGAGTTCCAAATTCATCTATCTATATAGGAGAGAACAGAGTGAAACCTAAAAATAAAAAGTGCTACTGTAGACGAATGCTTCAACCTAGAAGAATAAAATTTGGTGAGCCAAGTGGCATTTGTGTGCTTGTCCTTACCACCAATTGTCATCAAGATTGCGTGAGAAAATATTTGCTGGTATTTTGGAAACTCGTTATTTCTTAGAAGCTTGGCAACCCCACTCAATGAAAGTGCTTTTCCACAGTCTGTTTATAGGGGTACTTGACGAGGAAACAAACCATAGAGACAAAACTGAGAACTCCTTTATTTTGTCAAGTTACAAAGAGCTGCTACAAACCATGTTGGATTTAGAGTTCCAAATTCATCTATCTATATAGGAGAGAACTGAGTGAAACCTAAAAATAAAAATTGCTACTGAAAACGAACGCATCAACCTAGAAGAACAAAATTTGGTGAGTCAAGTGGGATTTGTGTACTTATCATTACCACCAAGTATCATCAAGATTGGGTGAAAAAATATTTGCTGGTATTTCGGAAACTCGTAATTTCTTGGAAGCTTGGCAACCCCTCTCAATGAAAGTGCTTTTCCACCGTTTGTGCCTCGGGCTACTTGAAGAGGAAACAAACCATAGAGACAAAACTGAGAACTCCTTTATTTTGTCAAGTTTCAAAGAGCCACTACAAACCATGTTGGATTTAGAGTTCCAAATTCATCGATCTATATACGAGAAAACACAGTGAAACGTCAACATGAAATCTGCTACTGTAGACGAATGCTTCAACCTAGAAGAACAAAATTTGGTGAGCCAAGTGGGATTTGTGTACTTGTCCTTACCTCCAAGTATCATAAAGATTGGGTGAAAAAATATTTGCTGGTATTTCGGAAACTCGTTATTTCTTAGAGCTTGGCAACCGCACTCAATGAAACTGCTTTTCCACAGTCGTTTCCTAGGCGTACTTGAAGAGGAAACAAACCATTGAGACAAAACTGAGAACTCCTTTATTTTGTCAAGTTTCAAAGAGTTACTACAAACCATGTTGGATTTAGTGTTCCAAGTTCATCTATCTATGTAGCAGAGAAAAGAGGGAAACCTAAATATAAAAACTGCAACAGTCGACAAATGCTTCAACCTAGAAGAACAAAATTTTTTGAGCCAGATGGGATTTGTGTACTGATCATTACCACCAAGTATCATCAACATTGGGTGAAAAAATATTTGCTGGTATTTCGGACACTCGTTATTTCTTAGAAGCTTGGCAAACCCTCTCAATGAATGTGCTTTTCCACTGTCTTTGCCTAGGGCTTCTTGAAGAGGAAACAAACCATTGAGACAAAACTGAGAACTCCATTATTCTCTCAAGTTTCAAAGAGCTACTACAAACCATGTTGCATTTAGAGTTCCAAATTCATCTATCTATATAGGAGAGAACAGAGTAAAACCTAAATATAAAAACTGATACTGTATACGAACGCTTCAACCTAGAAGAAGAAAATTTGGTGAGCCAAGTGTGATTTGTGTACCGATCATTACCACCAAGTATCACAAGATTGGGTGTAAAAATATTTGCTGGCATTTTGGAAACTCGTAATTTTTTGGAAGCATGGCAACTACTCTCAATGAAAGTGCTTTTCCACAGTCTCTGCCTAGGGCTACTTGAAGCGGAAACAAATCATAGAGACAAAACTGAGAACTCCTTTATTTTGTCTAGTTTCAAAGAGCTACTACAAACCATATTGGATTTAGAGTTCCAAATTCATCTGTCTATATAGGAGAGAAAAGAGTGAAACCTAAATATAAAAACTGCTACTGTAAACAAACTCTTCAACATAGAAGAACAAAATTTGGTGAGCCAAGTGGGATTTGTGTACTGATCATTACCAAAAAGTATCATCAAGATTCGGTGAAAAAATATTTGATGGTATTTCGGAAACTCGTTATTTCTTAGAAGCTTGGCAACCCCTCTCAATGAAAGTGCTTTTCCACAGTCTGTGCCTAGGACTACTTGAACAGGAAACAAAACATAGAGACAAAACTGAGAACTACTTTATTTTGTCAAGTTTCAAAGAGCTACTGCAAACCATGTTGGATTTAGAGTTCCAAATTCATCTATCTATATAGGAGAGAACAGAGGGAAACCTAAATATAAAAACTGCTACAGTAGACGAACGCTTCAAACTAGCAGAACAAAATTTGTTGAGCCAAGTGGGATTTGTGTACCGATCAATACCCCCAAGTATCATGAATATTGGGTGAAAAAATATTTGCTGGTGTTTCGGAAACTCGTAATTTCTTGGAAGCTTGGCAACCCCTCCAAATGAAAGTGCTATTCCACAGTCTCTGCTTAGGGCTAATTGAAGCGGAACAAATCATAGATTCAAAACTGAGAACTCCTTTATTTTGTCAAGTTTCAAAGAGCTACTACAAACGATATTGGATTCAGAGTTCCAAATTCATCTGTCTATATAGGAGAGAACAGAGTGAAACCTAAATATAAAAACTGCTACTGAAAACAAACGCTTCAACCTAGAAGAACAAAATTTGGTGAGCCAAGTGGGATTTGTGTACTGATCATTACCACCAAGTATCATCAAGATTGGGAGAAAAAATACTTGCTGGTATTCCAGAAACTCGTTATTTCTTAGAAGCTTGGCAACCCCTCTCAATGAAAGTGCTTTTCCACAGTCTGTGCCTAGGACTACTTGAACAGGAAACAAAACATAGAGACAAAACTGAGAACTACTTTATTTTGTCAAGTTTCAAAGAGCTGCTGCAAACCATGTTGGATTTAGAGTTCCAAATTCATCTATCTATATAGGAGAGAACAGAGGGAAACCTAAATATAAAAACTGCTACAGTAGACGAACGCTTCAAACTAGCAGAACAAAATTTGGTGAGCCAAGTGGGATTTGTGTACCGATCAATACCACCAAGTATCATGAATATTGGGTGAAAAAATATTTGCTGGTGTTTCGGAAACTCGTAATTTCTTGGAAGCTTGGCAACCCCTCCAAATGAAAGTGCTATTCCACAGTCTCTGCTTAGGGCTACTTGAAGCGGAATCAAATCATAGAGACAAAACTGAGAACTCCTTTACTTTGTCAAGTTTCAAAGAGCTACTACAAACCATATTGGATTTAGAGTTCCAAATTCATCTGTCTATATAGGAGACAACAGAGTGAAACCTAAATTTAAAAACTGCTACTGTAGACGAACGCTTCAACCTAGAAGAACAAAATTTGGTGAGCCAAGTGGGATTTGTGTACTGATCATTACCACCAAGTATCACAAGATTGGGTGTAAAAATATTTGCTGGCATTTTGGAAACTCGTAATTTCTTGGAAGCTTGGCAACCCCTCTCAATGAATGTACTTTTCCACAGTCACTACTTAGGGCTACTTGAAGCGGAAACAAATCATAGAGACAAAACTGAGAACTCCTTTCTTTTGTCAAGTTTCAAAGAGCTACTACAAACCATGTTGGATTTAGAGTTCCAAATTCATCTATCTATATAGGAGAGAACAGAGTGAAACCTAAGTACAAAAATTTTTACTGTACACGAACGCTTCAACCTAGAAGAACAAAATTTGGTGAGCCTAGAGGGATTTTTGTACTGATCATTACCACCAAGTATCATCAAGATTGGGTGAAAAAATTTTTGCTGGTATTTCGGAAACTCGCTATTTCTTAGAAGCTTGGCAACCCCTCTCAATGAAAGTGCTTTTCCACAGTATGTGCCTAGGTCTACTTGAAGAGAAAACAAAACATAGAGACAAAACGGAGAACTACTTTATTTTGTCAAGTTTCAAAGAGCTACTCAAACCATGTTGGATTTAGAGTTCCAAATTCATCTATCTCTATAGGAGAGAACAGAGTGAAACCTAAATATAAAAAATGCTACAGTAGACGAATGCTTCAAACTAGAAGAACAAATTTGCTGAGCCAAGTGGGATTTGTGTACTGATCATTACCACCAAGTATCATCAAACTTGGGTGAAAAAATATTTGCTGGTATTTCGGAAACTCGTAATTTCTTGGAAGCTTGGCAACCCCTTTCAATGAAAGTGCTTTTCCACAGTCTCTGCTTAGGGCTACATGAAGCGGAAACAAATCATAGAGACAAAACTGAGAACTCCTTTACTTTGTGAAGTTTCAAAGAGCTACTACAAACCATATTGGATTTAGAGTTCCAAATTCATCTATCTATATAGGAGAGAACAGAGTGAAACCTAAATATAAAAACTGCTACTGTAGACGAACGCTTCAACCTAGAAGAACAAAATTTGGTGAGCCAAGTGGGATTTGTGTACTGATCATTACCACCAAGTGTCATCAAGATTGCGTGAAAAAATATTTTCTCGTAGTTCGGAAACTCGTTATTTCTTAGAAGCTTAGCAACCCCACTCAATGACAGTGCTTTTCCACAGTCTGTTTTTAGGGGTACTTGTAGAGGAAACAAACTATTGAGACAAAACTGAGAACTCCTTTATTTTGTCAAGTTTCAAAGAGCTACTAAAAACCATGTTGGATTTAGAGTTACAAATTCATCTATCTACATAGCAGAGAACAGAGTGAAACCTAAGAATAAAAACTACTACTGAAAACGAACGCTTCAACCTAGAAGAACAAAATTGGGTGAGCCAAGTGGGATTTGTGTACTCATCATTACCACCAAGTATCATCAAAATTGGGTGAAAAAATATTTGCTGGTATTTCGGAAACTCGTTATTTCTTAGAAGCTTTGCAACCCCTCTCAATGAAAGTGCTTTTCCACTGTCTGTGCCTAGGTCTACTTGAAGAGGAAAGAAAACATAGAGACAAAACTGAGAACTCCTTTATTTTGTCAAGTTTCAAAGAGCTACTGCAAACCATGTTGGATTTAGAGTTCCAAATTCATCTATCCCTATAGGAATTAACAGAGGGAAACCTAAACATAAAAATTGCTAAGGTAGAAGAACGCTTCAACCTAGAAGAACAAAATTTTGTGAGCCAATTGGGATTTGTGTACCGATCTTCACCATCAAGTATCATCAAGATTGGGTGAAAAAATATTTGCTGGTAATTCGGAAACTCGTTATTTCTTAGTAGCTTGGAAAACCCTCTCAATTAAAGTGCTTTTCCACAGTCTCTGCTTAGGGCTACTTGAAGCGGAAACAAATCATAGAGACAAAACTGAGAACTCCTTTATTTTGTCAAGTTTCAAAGAGCTACTACAAACCATGTTGGATATAGAGTTCCAAATTCATCTATCTATATAG
This sequence comes from Callospermophilus lateralis, assembly GCF_048772815.1. NCBI lineage: Eukaryota > Metazoa > Chordata > Mammalia > Rodentia > Sciuridae > Callospermophilus > Callospermophilus lateralis. Next base: position 98,362 of record NW_027513928.1, read on the forward strand.
GAGAGAACAGAGTGAAACCTAAAAATTAAAACTGCTACTGAAAACGAATGCATGAACCTAGAAGAACAAAATTTGGTTAGTCAAGTGGGATTTGTGTACCGATAATTACCACCAAGTATCATCAAGATTGGGTGAAAAAATATTTGCTGGTATTTCAGAAACTCGTTATATCTTAGAAGCTTGGCAACCCCTCTCAATGAAAGTGCTTTTCCACCATTTGTACCTCTGGCTATTTGAAGAAGAAACAAACAATAGAGACAAAATTGAGAACTCCTTTTTTTTTCAAGTTTCAAAGAGCCACTACAAACCATGTTGGATTTAGAGTTCCAAATTCATCTATCTATATACGAGAGAACAGAGTGAAACCTAAACATAAGAACTGCTACTGTAGACGAACGCTTCAACCTAGAAGAACAAAATTTGGTGAGCCAAGTGGGTTTGTGTACTGATCATTACGACCAAGTATCATCAAGATTGGGTGAAAAAATATTTGCTGGTATTTCGGATACTCGTAATTTCTTGCAAGCTTGGCAACCCCTCTCAATGAAAGTGCTTTTCTACAGTCTATGCCAGGGCTACTTGAAGAGGAAACAAACCATAGAGACAAAACTGAGAACTCCTTTATTTTGTCAATTTTCAGAGAGCTACTACAAACCATGTTGGATTTAGTGTTCCAAATTCATCTATCTATATAGGAGAGAACAGAGTGAAACCTAAAAAGAAAAACTGCTACTGAAAACGAACGCATCAACCTAGAAGAACAAAATTTGGTGAGTCAAGTGGGATTTGTGCACCGATCATTACCAACAAGTGTCATCAAGATTGGGTGAAAAAATATTTGCTGCTATTTCGAAAACTCGTATTTTATTGGAAGCTTTGCGACCCCCTTCAATGAAAGTGCTCTTCAACAGTCTCTCCTTAGGGCTACTTTAAGGGGAAACAAATATTGAGACAAAACTGAAAACTCCTTAATTTTGTCAAGTTTCAAAGAGCCACAACAAACCATGTTGGATTTAGAGTTCCAAATTCATCTTTCTATATATGAGAGAACAGAGTGAAACCTAAATATAAAAACGGCTACTGTAGACGAACACTTCAAAGTAGAAGAACAAAATTTGGTGAGCCAAGTGGGATTTGTGTACAGATCATTACCACCAAGTATCATCGACATTGGTTGAAAAAATATTTGCTGGTATTTCGGAAAATCGTTATTTCTTAGAAGCTTGACAACACCTCTCAATGAAAGTGCTTTTCCACAGTATGTGCTTGGTCTACTTGAAGAGGAAACAAAACATAGAGACAAAACGGAGAACTACTTTATTTTGTCAAGTTTCAAAGAGCTACTCAAACCATGTTGGATTTAGAGTTCCAAATTCATCTATCTCTATAGGAGAGAACAGAGTGAAACCTAAATATAAAAAATGCTACAGTAGACGAATGCTTCAAACTAGAAGAACAAATTTGCTGAGCCAAGTGGGATTTGTGTACTGATCATTACCACCAAGTATCATCAACTTGGGTGAAAAAATATTTGCTGGTATTTCGGAAACTCATAATTTCTTGGAAGCCTGGCTACCCCTTTCAATGAAAGTGCTTTTCCACAGTCTCTGCTTAGGGCTACATGAAGCGGAAACAAACCATAGAGACAAAACTGAGAACTCCTTTACTTTGTCAAGTTTCAAAGAGCTACTACAAACCATATTGGATTTAGAGTTCCAAATTCATCTATCTATATAGGAGAGAACAGAGTGAAACATAAGTATAAAAACTGCTACTGGAGACGAACGCTTCAACCTAGAAGAACAAAATTTGGTGAGACATGTGGGATTTGTGTACTGATCATTACCACGAAGTGTCATCAAGATTGCGTGAAAAAATATTTGCTGGTATTTCGGAAACTCGTTATTTCTTAGAAGCTTGGCAACCCCACTCAATGAAAGTGCTTTTCCACAGTCTGTACCTAGGGGTACTTGAAGAGGACACAAACCATTGAGACAAAACTGAGAACTCCTATATTTTGTCAAGTTTCAAAGAGCTACTACAAACCATGTTGGATTTAGAGTTACAAATTCATCTATCTACATAGCAGAGAACAGAGTGAAACCTAAGAATAAAAACTACTACTGAAAACGAACGCTTCAACCTAGAAGAACAAAATTGGGTGAGCCAAGTGGGATTTGTGTACTCATCATTACCACCAAGTATCATCAAAATTGGGTGAAAAAATATTTGCTGGTATTTCGGAAACTCGTTATTTCTTAGAAGCTTTGCAACCCCTCTCAATGAAAGTGCTTTTCCACTGTCTGTGCCTAGGTCTACTTGAAGAGGAAAGAAAACATAGAGACAAAACTGAGAACTCCTTTATTTTGTCAAGTTTCAAAGAGCTACTGCAAACCATGTTGGATTTAGAGTTCCAAATTCATCTATCCCTATAGGAATTAACAGAGGGAAACCTAAACATAAAAATTGCTAAGGTAGAAGAACGCTTCAACCTAGAAGAACAAAATTTTGTGAGCCAATTGGGATTTGTGTACCGATCATCACCATCAAGTATCATCAAGATTGGGTGAAAAAATATTTGCTGGTAATTCGGAAACTCGTTATTTCTTAGTAGCTTGGAAAACCCTCTCAATTAAAGTGCTTTTCCACAGTCTCTGCTTAGGGCTACTTGAAGCGGAAACAAATCATAGAGACAAAACTGAGAACTCCTTTATTTTGTCAAGTTTCAAAGAGCTACTACAAACCATGTTGGATATAGAGTTCCAAATTCATCTATCTATATAGGAGAGAACAGAGTGAAACCTAAAAATTAAAACTGCTACTGAAAACGAATGCATGAACCTAGAAGAACAAAATTTGGTTAGTCAAGTGGGATTTGTGTACCGATAATTACCACCAAGTATCATCAAGATTGGGTGAAAAAATATTTGCTGGTATTTCAGAAACTCGTTATATCTTAGAAGCTTGGCAACCCCTCTCAATGAAAGTGCTTTTCCACCATTTGTACCTCTGGCTATTTGAAGAAGAAACAAACAATAGAGACAAAATTGAGAACTCCTTTTTTTTTTCAAGTTTCAAAGAGCCACTACAAACCATGTTGGATTTAGAGTTCCAAATTCATCTATCTATATACGAGAGAACAGAGTGAAACCTAAACATAAGAACTGCTACTGTAGACGAACGCTTCAACCTAGAAGAACAAAATTTGGTGAGCCAAGTGGGTTTGTGTACTGATCATTACGACCAAGTATCATCAAGATTGGGTGAAAAAATATTTGCTGGTATTTCGGATACTCGTAATTTCTTGCAAGCTTGGCAACCCCTCTCAATGAAAGTGCTTTTCTACAGTCTATGCCAGGGCTACTTGAAGAGGAAACAAACCATAGAGACAAAACTGAGAACTCCTTTATTTTGTCAATTTTCAGAGAGCTACTACAAACCATGTTGGATTTAGTGTTCCAAATTCATCTATCTATATAGGAGAGAACAGAGTGAAACCTAAAAAGAAAAACTGCTACTGAAAACGAACGCATCAACCTAGAAGAACAAAATTTGGTGAGTCAAGTGGGATTTGTGCACCGATCATTACCAACAAGTGTCATCAAGATTGGGTGAAAAAATATTTGCTGCTATTTCGAAAACTCGTATTTTATTGGAAGCTTTGCAACCCCCTTCAATGAAAGTGCTCTTCAACAGTCTCTCCTTAGGGCTACTTTAAGGGGAAACAAATATTGAGACAAAACTGAAAACTCCTTAATTTTGTCAAGTTTCAAAGAGCCACAACAAACCATGTTGGATTTAGAGTTCCAAATTCATCTTTCTATATATGAGAGAACAGAGTGAAACCTAAATATAAAAACGGCTACTGTAGACGAACACTTCAAAGTAGAAGAACAAAATTTGGTGAGCCAAGTGGGATTTGTGTACAGATCATTACCACCAAGTATCATCGACATTGGTTGAAAAAATATTTGCTGGTATTTCGGAAAATCGTTATTTCTTAGAAGCTTGACAACACCTCTCAATGAAAGTGCTTTTCCACAGTATGTGCCTAGGTCTACTTGAAGAGGAAACAAAGCATAGAGACAAAACGGAGAACTACTTTATTTTGTCAAGTTTCAAAGAGCTACTCAAACCATGTTGGATTTAGAGTTCCAAATTCATCTATCTCTATAGGAGAGAACAGAGTGAAACCTAAATATAAAAAATGCTACAGTAGACGAATGCTTCAAACTAGAAGAACAAATTTGCTGAGCCAAGTGGGATTTGTGTACTGATCATTACCACCAAGTATCATCAAACTTGGGTGAAAAAATATTTGCTGGTATTTCGGAAACTCATAATTTCTTGGAAGCCTGGCTACCCCTTTCAATGAAAGTGCTTTTCCACAGTCTCTGCTTAGGGCTACATGAAGCGGAAACAAACCATAGAGACAAAACTGAGAACTCCTTTACTTTGTCAAGTTTCAAAGAGCTACTACAAACCATATTGGATTTAGAGTTCCAAATTCATCTATCTATATAGGAGAGAACAGAGTGAAACATAAGTATAAAAACTGCTACTGGAGACGAACGCTTCAACCTAGAAGAACAAAATTTGGTGAGACATGTGGGATTTGTGTACTGATCATTACCACGAAGTGTCATCAAGATTGCGTGAAAAAATATTTGCTGGTATTTCGGAAACTCGTTATTTCTTAGAAGCTTGGCAACCCCACTCAATGAAAGTGCTTTTCCACAGTCTGTACCTAGGGGTACTTGAAGAGGACACAAACCATTGAGACAAAACTGAGAACTCCTATATTTTGTCAAGTTTCAAAGAGCTACTACAAACCATGTTGGATTTAGAGTTACAAATTCATCTATCTACATAGCAGAGAACAGAGTGAAACCTAAGAATAAAAACTACTACTGAAAACGAACGCTTCAACCTAGAAGAACAAAATTGGGTGAGCCAAGTGGGATTTGTGTACTCATCATTACCACCAAGTATCATCAAAATTGGGTGAAAAAATATTTGCTGGTATTTCGGAAACTCGTTATTTCTTAGAAGCTTTGCAACCCCTCTCAATGAAAGTGCTTTTCCACTGTCTGTGCCTAGGTCTACTTGAAGAGGAAAGAAAACATAGAGACAAAACTGAGAACTCCTTTATTTTGTCAAGTTTCAAAGAGCTACTGCAAACCATGTTGGATTTAGAGTTCCAAATTCATCTATCCCTATAGGAATTAACAGAGGGAAACCTAAACATAAAAATTGCTAAGGTAGAAGAACGCTTCAACCTAGAAGAACAAAATTTTGTGAGCCAATTGGGATTTGTGTACCGATCTTCACCATCAAGTATCATCAAGATTGGGTGAAAAAATATTTGCTGGTAATTCGGAAACTCGTTATTTCTTAGTAGCTTGGAAAACCCTCTCAATTAAAGTGCTTTTCCACAGTCTCTGCTTAGGGCTACTTGAAGCGGAAACAAATCATAGAGACAAAACTGAGAACTCCTTTATTTTGTCAAGTTTCAAAGAGCTACTACAAACCATGTTGGATATAGAGTTCCAAATTCATCTATCTATATAGGAGAGAACAGAGTGAAACCTAAAAATTAAAACTGCTACTGAAAACGAATGCATGAACCTAGAAGAACAAAATTTGGTTAGTCAATTGGGATTTGTGTACCGATAATTACCACCAAGTATCATCAAGATTGGGTGAAAAAATATTTGCTGGTATTTCAGAAAATCGTTATATCTTAGAAGCTTGGCAACCCCTCTCAATGAAAGTGCTTTTCCACCATTTGTACCTCTGGCTATTTGAAGAAGAAACAAACAATAGAGACAAAATTGAGAACTCCTTTTTTTTTCAAGTTTCAAAGAGCCACTACAAACCATGTTGGATTTAGAGTTCCAAATTCATCTATCTATATACGAGAGAACAGAGTGAAACCTAAACATAAGAACTGCTACTGTAGACGAACGCTTCAACCTAGAAGAACAAAATTTGGTGAGCCAAGTGGGTTTGTGTACTGATCATTACGACCAAGTATCATCAAGATTGGGTGAAAAAATATTTGCTGGTATTTCGGATACTCGTAATTTCTTGCAAGCTTGGCAACCCCTCTCAATGAAAGTGCTTTTCTACAGTCTATGCCAGGGCTACTTGAAGAGGAAACAAACCATAGAGACAAAACTGAGAACTCCTTTATTTTGTCAATTTTCAGAGAGCTACTACAAACCATGTTGGATTTAGTATTCCAAATTCATCTATCTATATAGGAGAGAACAGAGTGAAACCTAAAAAGAAAAACTGCTACTGAAAACGAACGCATCAACCTAGAAGAACAAAATTTGGTGAGTCAAGTGGGATTTGTGCACCGATCATTACCAACAAGTGTCATCAAGATTGGGTGAAAAAATATTTGCTGCTATTTCGAAAACTCGTATTTTATTGGAAGCTTTGCAACCCCCTTCAATGAAAGTGCTCTTCAACAGTCTCTCCTTAGGGCTACTTTAAGGGGAAACAAATATTGAGACAAAACTGAAAACTCCTTAATTTTGTCAAGTTTCAAAGAGCCACAACAAACCATGTTGGATTTAGAGTTCCAAATTCATCTTTCTATATATGAGAGAACAGAGTGAAACCTAAATATAAAAACGGCTACTGTAGACGAACACTTCAAAGTAGAAGAACAAAATTTGGTGAGCCAAGTGGGATTTGTGTACAGATCATTACCACCAAGTATCATCGACATTGGTTGAAAAAATATTTGCTGGTATTTCGGAAAATCGTTATTTCTTAGAAGCTTGACAACACCTCTCAATGAAAGTGCTTTTCCACAGTATGTGCCTAGGTCTACTTGAAGAGGAAACAAAACATAGAGACAAAACGGAGAACTACTTTATTTTGTCAAGTTTCAAAGAGCTACTCAAACCATGTTGGATTTAGAGTTCCAAATTCATCTATCTCTATAGGAGAGAACAGAGTGAAACCTAAATATAAAAAATGCTACAGTAGACGAATGCTTCAAACTAGAAGAACAAATTTGCTGAGCCAAGTGGGATTTGTGTACTGATCATTACCACCAAGTATCATCAAACTTGGGTGAAAAAATATTTGCTGGTATTTCGGAAACTCATAATTTCTTGGAAGCCTGGCTACCCCTTTCAATGAAAGTGCTTTTCCACAGTCTCTGCTTAGGGCTACATGAAGCGGAAACAAACCATAGAGACAAAACTGAGAACTCCTTTACTTTGTCAAGTTTCAAAGAGCTACTACAAACCATATTGGATTTAGAGTTCCAAATTCATCTATCTATATAGGAGAGAACAGAGTGAAACATAAGTATAAAAACTGCTACTGGAGACGAACGCTTCAACCTAGAAGAACAAAATTTGGTGAGACATGTGGGATTTGTGTACTGATCATTACCACGAAGTGTCATCAAGATTGCGTGAAAAAAATATTTGCTGGTATTTCGGAAACTCGTTATTTCCTAGAAGCTTGGCAACCCCACTCAATGAAAGTGCTTTTCCACAGTCTGTACCTAGGGGTACTTGAAGAGGACACAAACCATTGAGACAAAACTGAGAACTCCTATATTTTGTCAAGTTTCAAAGAGCTACTACAAACCATGTTGGATTTAGAGTTACAAATTCATCTATCTACATAGCAGAGAACAGAGTGAAACCTAAGAATAAAAACTACTACTGAAAACGAACGCTTCAACCTAGAAGAACAAAATTGGGTGAGCCAAGTGGGATTTGTGTACTCATCATTACCACCAAGTATCATCAAAATTGGGTGAAAAAATATTTGCTGGTATTTCGGAAACTCGTTATTTCTTAGAAGCTTTGCAACCCCTCTCAATGAAAGTGCTTTTCCACTGTCTGTGCCTAGGTCTACTTGAAGAGGAAAGAAAACATAGAGACAAAACTGAGAACTCCTTTATTTTGTCAAGTTTCAAAGAGCTACTGCAAACCATGTTGGATTTAGAGTTCCAAATTCATCTATCCCTATAGGAATTAACAGAGGGAAACCTAAACATAAAAATTGCTAAGGTAGAAGAACGCTTCAACCTAGAAGAACAAAATTTTGTGAGCCAATTGGGATTTGTGTACCGATCTTCACCATCAAGTATAATCAAGATTGGGTGAAAAAATATTTGCTGGTAATTCGGAAACTCGTTATTTCTTAGTAGCTTGGAAAACCCTCTCAATTAAAGTGCTTTTCCACAGTCTCTGCTTAGGGCTACTTGAAGCGGAAACAAATCATAGAGACAAAACTGAGAACTCCTTTATTTTGTCAAGTTTCAAAGAGCTACTACAAACCATGTTGGATATAGAGTTCCAAATTCATCTATCTATATAGGAGAGAACAGAGTGAAACCTAAAAATTAAAACTGCTACTGAAAACGAATGCATGAACCTAGAAGAACAAAATTTGGTTAGTCAAGTGGGATTTGTGTACCGATAATTACCACCAAGTATCATCAAGATTGGGTGAAAAAATATTTGCTGGTATTTCAGAAACTCGTTATATCTTAGAAGCTTGGCAACCACTCTCAATGAAAGTGCTTTTCCACCATTTGTACCTCTGGCTATTTGAAGAAGAAACAAACAATAGAGACAAAATTGAGAACTCCTTTTTTTTTTCAAGTTTCAAAGAGCCACTACAAACCATGTTGGATTTAGAGTTCCAAATTCATCTATCTATATACGAGAGAACAGAGTGAAACCTAAACATAAGAACTGCTACTGTAGACGAACGCTTCAACCTAGAAGAACAAAATTTGGTGAGCCAAGTGGGTTTGTGTACTGATCATTACGACCAAGTATCATCAAGATTGGGTGAAAAAATATTTGCTGGTATTTCGGATACTCGTAATTTCTTGCAAGCTTGGCAACCCCTCTCAATGAAAGTGCTTTTCTACAGTCTATGCCAGGGCTACTTGAAGAGGAAACAAACCATAGAGACAAAACTGAGAACTCCTTTATTTTGTCAATTTTCAGAGAGCTACTACAAACCATGTTGGATTTAGTGTTCCAAATTCATCTATCTATATAGGAGAGAACAGAGTGAAACCTAAAAAGAAAAACTGCTACTGAAAACGAACGCATCAACCTAGAAGAACAAAATTTGGTGAGTCAAGTGGGATTTGTGCACCGATCATTACCAACAAGTGTCATCAAGATTGGGTGAAAAAATATTTGCTGCTATTTCGAAAACTCGTATTTTATTGGAAGCTTTGCAACCCCCTTCAATGAAAGTGCTCTTCAACAGTCTCTCCTTAGGGCTACTTTAAGGGGAAACAAATATTGAGACAAAACTGAAAACTCCTTAATTTTGTCAAGTTTCAAAGAGCCACAACAAACCATGTTGGATTTAGAGTTCCAAATTCATCTTTCTATATATGAGAGAACAGAGTGAAACCTAAATATAAAAACGGCTACTGTAGACGAACACTTCAAAGTAGAAGAACAAAATTTGGTGAGCCAAGTGGGATTTGTGTACAGATCATTACCACCAAGTATCATCGACATTGGTTGAAAAAATATTTGCTGGTATTTCGGAAAATCGTTATTTCTTAGAAGCTTGACAACACCTCTCAATGAAAGTGCTTTTCCACACTCTGTGCCTAGGGCTACTCTAAGAGGAAACAAACCATAGAGACAAAACTGAGAACTCCTTTATTTTGTAGAGTTTCAAAGAGGTACTACAAACCATGTTGGATTTAGAGTTCCAAATTCATCTATCTATATAGGAGAGACCAGAGTGAAACCTCAAAATAAAAACTGCTACTGTAAACGAACGCTTCAACCTAGAAGAACAAAATTTGGTGAGCCAAGTGGGATTTGTGTACTTGTCATAACCACATGAATGATGAACATTGGGTGAAAAAATATTTGCTGGTATTTCGGAAACTCATAATTTCTTGGAAGCTTGGCAACCACTTTCAATGAAAGTGCTATTCCACAGTCTGTGCCTAGGGATACTTGAAGAGGAAACAAACAATAGAGACAAAACTGAGAACTCCTTTATTTTGTCAAGTTTTAAAGTGCAATTACACACCATGTGGAATCTAGAGTTCCAAATTCATCCATCTCTATAGGAGAGAACAGAGTGAAACCTAAATATAAAAACTGCTACTGTAGATGAAAGCTTCAACCCAGAAAAACAAAATTTGGTGAGCTAAGTGGGATTTGTGTACTGATCATTACCAACAAGTATCATCAACATTGGGTGAAAAAATATTTGCTGGTATTTCGGAAACTCGTTATTTCTTAGAAGCTTGGCAACATCTCTCAATGAAATTGCTTTTCCACAGTCTGTGCCTAGGGCTACTTGAAGAGGAAACAAACCATAGAGACAAAACTGAGAACTCCATTATTTTGTGAACTTTCAAAAAGCTACTACAAACCATGTTGGATTTAGTGTTCCTTATTCATCTATCTATATTGGAGAGAACACAGTGAAACCTAAAAATTAAAACTGCTACTGTAAACGAACGCTTCAACCTAGAAAAACAAAATTTGGTGAGCCAAGTGAGAATTGTGTAATTGTCATTACCACCACGTATCATCAACATTGGGTGAAAAAAAATTTGCTGGTGTTTCGGAAACTCGTATTTTCTTGGAAGCTTGGCAACCCCTCTCAATGAAAGTGCGTTTCCACCGTCTGTCCCTAGGGCTACTTGAAGAGGAAACAAACCATAGAGACAAAACTGAGAACTCCTTTATTTTGTCAAGTTTCAAAGAGCTCCTACAAACCATGTTGGATTTAGAGTTCCAAATACATCTCTCTATATAGGAGAGAACAGAGTGAAACCTAAATATAAAAATTGCTACTCTAGTCGAACGCTTCAACCTAGATGAACAAAATTTGGTGAGCCAATTTGGATTTGTGTACTTGTCCTTACCACCAAGTATCATCAAGATTGGGTGAAAAAATATTTGCTGGTATTTCAGAAACTCGTTATTTCTTAGAAGCTTGGCAACCCCTCTCAATGAAAGTGCTTTTCAACCGTTTGTACCTGGGGCTACTTGAAGAGGAAAGAAACTACAGAAACAAAAGTGAGAACTCCTTTATTTTGTCAAGTTTCAAAGACCCACTACAAACCATGTTGGATTTAGAGTTCCAAATTCATCTATCTATATACGAGAGAACAGAATGAAACCTAAACATAAAAACTGCTACTGTAGACAAACGCTTCAACCTAGAAGAACAAAATTTTGTGAGCCAAGTGGGTTTGTGTACTGATCATTACCACCAAGTATCATCAAGATTGGGTGACAAAATATTTCCTGGTGTTTCGAAAACTCGTAATTTCATGGAAGTTTGGCAACACCTCTCAATGAAAGTGCTTTTCCACAGTCTCTGCTTAGGGCTACTTGAAGCGGAATCAAATCATAGAGACAAAACTGAGAACTCTATTATTTTGTCAAGTTTCAAAGAGCTACTACAAACCATATTGGATTTAGAGTTCCGAATTCATCTATCTATATAGGAGAGAACAGAGTGAAACCTAAATATAAAAACTGCTACTGTAGACGAACGCTTCAACCTAGAAGAACAAAATTTGCTGAGCCAAGTGGGATTTGTGAACCGATCTTCACCACCAAGTATGATCAAGATTGGGTGAAAAAATATTTGCTGGTAATTCGGAAACTCGTTATTTTTTAGAAGCTTGGCAACCTTTCTCAGTGAAAGTGCTTTTCCACAGTTTCTGCTTAGGGCTACTTTAAGAGGAAACAAACCATAGACACAAAACTGAGAACTCCTTTATTTTGTCAAGTTTCAAAGAGCTGCTACAAACCATGTTGGATTTAGAGTTCCAAATTCATCTATCTATATAGCATAGAACAGAGTGAAACCTAAATATAAAAACTGCTACTGTAGACGAACGCTTTAACCTACAAGAACAAAATTTGGTGAGCCAAGTGGGATTTGTGTACCGATCATTACCACCACGTATCATCAACATTGGGTGAAAAAATATTTGCTGGTATTTCGGAAACTCGTAATTTCTTGGAAGCTTGGCAACCCCTTTCAATGAAAGTGCTTTTCCACAGTCTCTGCTTAGGGCTACATGAAGCGGAAACAAATCATAGAGACAAAACTGAGAACTCCTTTACTTTGTCAATTTTCAAAGAGGTACTACAAACCATATTGGATATAGAATTCCAATTTCATATATCTATATAGGAGAGACAGAGTGAAACCTCAATATAAAAACTGCTACTGTAGAGGAACGCTTCAACTTAGAAGAACAAAATTTGGTGAGCCAAGTGGGATTTGTGTACCTATCATTACCACCAAGTATCATCAAGATTGGGTGAAAAAATATTTGCTGGTATTTCGGAAACTGGTAATTTCTTGCAATCTTGGCAACCCCTCTCAATGAAAGTGCTTTTCTACAGTCTGTGCCAGGGCTACTTGAAGAGGAAACAAACCATAGAGACAAAACTGAGAACTCCTTTATTTTGTCAATTTTCAGAGAGCTACTACAAACCATGTTGGATTTCGTGTTCCAAATTCATCTATCTATATAGGAGAGAACAGAGTGAAACCTAAAAAGAAAAACTGCTACTGAAAACGATCGCATCAACCTAGAAGAACAAAATTTGGTGAGTCAAGTGGGATTTGTGCACCGATCATTACCAACAAGTGTCATCAAGATTGGGTGAAAAAATATTTGCTGCTATTTCGGAAACTCGTATTTTATTGGAAGCTTTGCAACCCCCATCAATGAAAGTGCTCTTCAACAGTCTCTCCTTAGGGCTACTTTAAGGGGAAACAAATATTGAGACAAAACTGAAAACTCCTTAATTTTGTCACGTTTCAAAGAGCCACAACAAACCATGTTGGATTTAGAGTTCCAAATTCATCTTTCTATATACGAGAGAACAGAGTGAAACCTAAATATAAAAACGGCTACTGTAGAGGAACACTTCAAAGTAGAAGAACAAAATTTGGTGAGCCTAGTGGGATTTGTGTACAGATCATTACCACCAAGTATCATCGACATTGGTTGAAAAAATATTTGCTGGTATGTCGGAAAATCGTTATTTCTTAGAAGCTTGACAACAAGTCTCAATGAAAGTGCTTTTCCACACTCTGTGCCTAGGGCTACTCTAAGAGGAAACAAACCATAGAGACAAAACTGAGAACTCCTTTATTTTGTAGAGTTTCAAAGAGGTACTACAAACCATGTTGGATTTAGAGTTCCAAATTCATCTATCTATATAGGAGAGAACAGAGTGAAACCTCAAAATAAAAACTGCTACTGTAAACGAACGCTTCAACCTAGAAGAACAAAATTTGGTGAGCCAAATGGGATTTGTGTACTTGTCATAACCACACGAATGATGAACATTGGGTGAAAAAATATTTGCTGGTATTTCGGAAACTCGTAATTTCTTGGAAGCTTGGCAAACCCTTTCAATGAAAGTGCTATTCCACAGTCTGTGCCTAGGGCCACTTGAAGAGGAAACAAACAATAGAGACAAAACTGAGAACTCCTTTATTTTGTCAAGTTTTAAAGTGCAATTACACACCATGTGGAATCTAGAGTTCCAAATTCATCCATCTCTATAGGAGAGAACAGAGTGAAACCTAAATATAAAAACTGCTACTGTAGACGAACGCTTCAACCCAGAAAAACAAAATTTGGTGAGCTAAGTGGGATTTGTGTACTGATCATTACCAACAAGTATCATCAACATTGGGTGAAAAAATATTTGCTGGTATTTCGGGAACTCGTTATTTCTTAGAAGCTTGGCAACATCTCTCAATGAAATTGCTTTTCCACAGTCTGTGCCTAGGGCTACTTGAAGAGGAAACAAACCATAGAGACAAAACTGAGAACTCCAATATTTTGTGAACTTTCAACGAGCTACTACAAACCATGTTGGATTTAGTGTTCCTTATTCATCTATCTATATTGGAGAGAACACAGTGAAACCTAAAAATAAAAACTGCTACTGTAAACGAACGCTTCAACCTAGAAGAACAAAATTTGGTGAGCCACGTGGGATTTGTGTACTGATCATCACCACCAAGTATCATAAAGATTGGGTGAAAAAATATTTGCTGGTATTTCGGAAACTCGTAATTTCTTGGAAGCTTGGCAACCCCTCTCAATGAAAGTGCGTATCCACCGTCTGTGCCTACGGCTACTTGAAGAGGAAACAAACCATCGAGACAGAACAGAGAACTCCTTTATTTTGTGAATTTTCAAAGAGCCACTACAAACCATGTTGGATTTAGTGTTCAAAATTCATCTATCTATATAGTAGAGAACAGAGTGAAACCTAAACATAAAAACTGCTACTGTAGACGAACGCTTCAACCTAGAAGAACAAAATTTGGTGATCCAAGTGGGATTTTTAAACTGAATATTACCACCCAGTATCATCAAGATTGGATGAAAAAATATTTGCTCGTATTTCGGAAACTCGTAATTTGTTGGAATCTTGGCAACCCCTCTCAAGGAAAGTGCTTTTCCACAGTCACTGCTTAGGGCTATTTGAAGCGGGAACAAATCAAAGAGACAAAACTGAGAACTCCTTTATTTTGTCAAGTTTCAAAGAGCTACTACAAACCATGTTGGATTTAGAGTTCCAAATTCATCTATCTATATAGGAGAGAACAGAGAGAAACCTAAATATATAAATTGCTACTGTAGACGAACGCTTCAACCAAGAAGAACAAAATTTCGTGAGCCAAGTGGGATTTGTGTACTGATCTTCACCACCAAGTATCATCAAGATTGGGTGAAAAAATATTTGCTGGTATTTCGGAAATTCGTTATTTCTTAGAAGCTTGGCCACCCCTCTCAATGAAAGTGCTTTTCCACAGTCTGTTACTATGGCTACTTGAAGAGGAAACAAACCATAGAGACAAAACTGAGAACTCCTTTATTTTCTCAAGTTTCAAAGAGCTGCTACAAACCATGTTGGATTTAGAGTTCCAAATTCATCTATCAATATAGGAGAGAACAGAGTGCAACCTAAAAATGAAAACTGCTACTGTAAACGAAAGCTTCAACCTAGAAGAACATAATTTGGTGAGCCAAGTGGGATTTTTGGACTTGTCATTACCACCACGTATCATCAAAATTGGGTGAAAAAATATTTGCTGGTATTTCGGAAACTCGTACTTTCTTGGAAGCTTGGCAATCCGTCTCAATGAAAGTGCTTTTCCACAGTCTGTGCCTAAGACTACTGGAAAAGGAAACAAACCATAGAGACAAAACTAAGAACTCCTTTATTTTGTCAAGTTTCAAAGGGCTACTACAAACCATGTTGGATTTAGAGTTCCAAATTGATCTATCTATATAGGAGAGAACAGAGTGAAACCTAAATATAAAAACTGCTACTGTAGACGAACCCTTCAACCTAGAAGAACAAAATTTGGTGGTCCAAGTGGGATTTGTGTACCGATCATTACTAGAAGTATCATCAAGATTGGGTGAAAAAATATTTGCTGGTATTTCGGAAACTCGTAATTTCTTGGAAGCTTGGCAACCCCTTTCAATGAAAGTGCTTTTCCACAGTCTCTGCTTAGGGCTACATGAAGCGGAAACAAATCATAGAGACAAAACTGAGAACTCCTTTACTTTGTGAAGTTTCAAAGAGCTACTACAAACCATATTGGATTTAGAGTTCCAAATTCATCTATCTATATAGGAGAGAACAGAGTGAAACCTAAATATAAAAACTGCTACTGTAGACGAACGCTTCAACCTAGAAGAACAAAATTTGGTGAGCCAAGTGGGATTTGTGTACTGATCATTACCACCAAGTGTCATCAAGATTGCGTGAAAAAATATTTTCTCGTAGTTCGGAAACTCGTTATTTCTTAGAAGCTTAGCAACCCCACTCAATGACAGTGCTTTTCCACAGTCTGTTTTTAGGGGTACTTGTAGAGGAAACAAACTATTGAGACAAAACTGAGAACTCCTTTATTTTGTCAAGTTTCAAAGAGCTACTAAAAACCATGTTGGATTTAGAGTTCCAAATTCATCTATCTATATAGCAGAGAACAGAGTGAAACCTAAAAATAAAAACTGCTACTGTAAACGAACGCTTCAACCTAGAAGAACAAAATTTGGTGAGCCAAGTGGGATTTGTGTTCTGATCATTAGCACCTAGTATCATCAAGATTCGGTGAAAAAATATTTGCTGGTATTTCAAAAACCTTATTTCTTAGAAGCTTGGCAACCCTTCTCAATGAAAGTGCTTTTCCACAGTCTTTGCCTAGGACTACTTGAAGAGGAAACAAAACATAGACACAAAACTGAGAACTCCTTTATTTTGTCAAGTTTCAAAGAGCTACTGCAAACCATGTTGGATTTTAGAGTTCCAAATTCATCCATCTATATAGGAGAGGACAGAGTGAAACCTAAAAATAAAAAGTGCTACTGTAGACGAATGCTTCAACCTAGAAGAACAAAATTTGGTGAGCCAAGTGGCATTTGTGTGCTTGTCCTTACCACCAATTGTCATCAAGATTGCGTGAGAAAATATTTGCTGGTATTTTGGAAACTCGTTATTTCTTAGAAGCTTGGCAACCCCGCTCAATGAAAGTGCTTTTCCACAGTCTGTTTATAGGGGTACTTGACGAGGAAACAAACCATAGAGACAAAACTGAGAACTCCTTTATTTTGTCAAGTTACAAAGAGCTGCTACAAACCATGTTGGATTTAGAGTTCCAAATTCATCTATCTATATAGGAGAGAACTGAGTGAAACCTAAAAATAAAAATTGCTACTGAAAACGAACGCATCAACCTAGGAGAACAAAATTTGGTGAGTCAAGTGGGATTTGTGTACCGATCATTACCACCAAGTATCATCAAGGTTGGGTGAAAAAATATTTGCTGGTATTTCGGAAACTCGTAATTTCTTGGAAGCTTGGCAACCCCTCTCAATGAAAGTGCTTTTCCACCGTTTGTGCCTCGGGCTACTTGAAGAGGAAACAAACCATAGAGACAAAACTGAGAACTCCTTTATTTTGTCAAGTTTCAAAGAGCCACTACAACCATGTTGGATTTAGAGTTCCAAATTCATCTATCTTTATACGAGAAAACACAGTGAAACGTAAACATAAAATCTGCTACTGTAGACGAATGCTTCAACATAGAAGAACAAAATTTGGTGAGCCAAGTGGGATTTGTGTACTTGTCCTTACCTCCAAGTATCATAAAGATTGGGTGAAAAAATATTTGCTGGTATTTCGGAAACTCGTTATTTATTAGAGCTTGGCAACCGCACTCAATGAAACTGCTTTTCCACAGTCTGTTCCTAGGCGTACTTGAAGAGGAAACAAACCATTGAGACAAAACTGAGAACTCCTTTATTTTGTCAAGTTTCAAAGAGTTACTACAAACCATGTTGGATTTAGTGTTCCAAGTTCATCTATCTATATAGAGAGAAAAGAGTGAAACCTAAATATAAAAACTGCTACTGTAAACAAACGCTTCAACATAGAAGAACAAAATTTGGTGAGCCAAGTGGGATTTGTGTACTGATCATTACCAAAAAGTATCATCAAGATTCGGTGAAAAAATATTTGATGGTATTTCGGAAACTCGTTATTTCTTAGAAGCTTGGCAACCCCTCTCAATGAGAGTGCTTTTCCACAGTCTGTGCCTAGGACTACGTGAACAGGAAACAAAACATAGAGACAAAACTGAGAAATACTTTATTTTGTCAAGTTTCAAAGAGATACTGCAAACCATGTTGGATTTAGAGTTCCAAATTCATCTATCTATATAGGAGAGAAAAGAGGGAAACCTAAATATAAAAACTGCTACAGTAGACGAACGCTTCAAACTAGCAGAACAAAATTTGGTGAGCCAAGTGGGATTTGTGTACCGATCAATACCACCAAGTATCATGAATATTGGGTGAAAAAATATTTGCTGGTGTTTCGGAAACTCGTAATTTCTTGGAAGCTTGGCAACCCCTCCAAATGAAAGTGCTATTCCACAGTCTCTGCTTAGGGCTAATTGAAGCGGAACAAATCATAGATTCAAAACTGAGAACTCCTTTATTTTGTCAAGTTTCAAAGAGCTACTACAAACGATATTGGATTCAGAGTTCCAAATTCATCTGTCTATATAGGAGAGAAC